>NC_134806.1:47104737-47107237 GCF_046742065.1 Oratosquilla oratoria
CCCATCTCTCTCCCCTCCCCCTCTCTCCCCTCCCCCATCTCTCCCCTCCCCTCTCCCCCTCCCCTCTCTCCCCTCCCCTCTCTCTCCCTCTCTCCCCCTCCCTCTCTTTCTCCCCCTCCCTCTCTCTCCCCCTCTCTCTCCCCTCTCCCCTCTCTCCCCTCCCCTCTCCCCCTCTCTCTCCCCTCCTCTCCCCCTCTCTCCCCCCTCTCTCTCTCCCCTCTCTCTCTCCCCTCTCTCTCCCCCTCTCCCCTCTCTCTCCCCTCTCTCCCCCTCTCTCCCCTCTCTCCCCCTGCCCCTCTCTCCCCTCTCCCCCCTCTCCCCCTCTCCCCCTCTCTCTCCCTCTCTCTCCCCTCTCTCTCCCCCTCTCTCTCCCCTCTCTCCCTCCCCCTCTCCCCTCTCTCTCTCCCTCTCCCCCTCTCTCCCTCTCCCTCCCACTTTCCTTCCTCTCTATCCCTCCCTCCTTTCCTCCCTCCTTCCCACTTTCCTTTCTCTCTCGCTCTCTCCCTCTCTCTCCTCTTTCTCTCTCCTCTCTTTTTCGCTCTCCCTCTCCTCTCTTTTTCTCTCTCCCTCCCTACCTCTCTTTCTCTCTCTCTCTCTCTCTCTCTCTCCCCCCCTCTCCCCCCCCTCTCTCTCTCTCTCTCTGTCTCTCCTCTCTCCTCTCTCTTTTTCTCTTCCTCCCTCTCCCTTCCTCCCTAATTCGAATTCATATTAGTAGTCAATCAATTTTTTTTATATGATAAAGAAATCGAAAATGTGTCAGATGTGTGTGTATATATATATATATATATATATATATATATATATGTATATATATATATATATATATATATATATATATATATTATACATATATATGTATGTATTCGTGTTTCTTTGATTGTGAGCTACAATGCTTTGTATATATTTTTTATCGTTTCATTTTTTGTTTATTTTTTTTATTTCATGTGAAGTCCTGGCCTTTATGGGTCTCCTTTATTTTTTCTTTTCCTTCTTTTTCGTTTTTTTTTTTTTCGTTTTATCTTTGCCGTGTGTCTGTTCTCACGCACTGCCTGTGCTCGCACCGAGGCCCGGATGGGACTCGGGTACAAAGCGACCCGGCGTCCAAGGATGCTGATGCGGGAATGTCTCTCTCTCTCTCTCTCTCTCTCTCTCTCTCTCTCTCTCTCTCTCTCTCTCTCTCTCTCTCTCTCTCTCTCTCTCTCTCTCTCTCTCTCTCTCTCTCTTTCTCTCTGCGCTATGGGGTGTGCGTGTGGAGGAGAGGAGAGAAGGGGAGAGAGTGAGTGGTGAGGAGAGGAGAGGAAAAGGGGAAGGGAGAGGAGAGGAGAGGGCAGAGGAAAAGGAAGGGGAGGGGAGGGGAGGAGAAGGAGAGGGGAGAGAGAAGAAGGAAGAGGAAGGGGAGAGGAGGAGAGGGAAAGGAAGGGGAGAGGAGGAGAGGGAAAGGAAGGGGGGGTGCAAAGGAAGGAGGGGGAAGGGAGGACAAGACTGGGTGTATGTGTGTATGTATTTATGTATGTACACATATCAGTATTAGTATTGTTATCTGTATATATGTGCGTGTGGGTGTGTATGTATGGGTTAGCGCGTTGACCGTTGAGAGTTCGTTGGAGTCCAAACGGTGACAATATTTGAATTTTCAAATCTCCAACTGTCAAATCATCTCTCCGTCTAGCAAAGCCGAAGGATAAAAACTAGAAGATCGTCAGCCTAGACGAATGTTAGACACATTATTGAAATGATCTTAGAGAAGTCTAGATTTCTGTTAGCGAAGTCATATTCTAGTTGAATTCAGATGGAGGTTGGAGGTAGGAGGTAAGGTGTCGGAGGAAGGAGAGCCCAGTGTGATAGCCCCTTTAGTTGGTACGTAGGAAAGGCAGCCCAGCCTCGTGGTTTTCTTGCCATGGGATAGTGTGCTCTACTGTGTCGTGCACTTCGGGTCATAATCCCATCCGCCTCAGCCAATAAACTTCCAAAATGAGATTTCTTCATTTTGCAAAAATGGCGAAGACTTGAACCTTGAGGTGCGCATTTGGCAAAAATAATAATAATAATAATGATAATAATAATAATAATAATAATAATAGTAAATAAAAATAAGAATAAAAAATGATAATACTAAAATAAAAATGGCGAAACGTGACGTTGTCTAATTAAGTATTGTGCCTCGCAGTCGTGCAAATAAAATGTCTATCTCAAGTCGTTAATTTTAATACTCTCGTATAGAATGAGAGAAATTATCTTATGAATGAAATGTTTTACGTTTATTCATTTACGATCCACCGGCTTCGCCAGCCCCAACTTCGCAGGGTGTTTGGCTTTCGACCCTTATTCAGTATTTACGAAATGAATGAAGTTTATTCTTTCTTCTACTTTTTGCATCTTTTCGTCTTTAGAAAGACTAAATATAGATAATCAAATGAGGAGAAGGGGCAAAAGAAACTTTGCAAATAAAATGTATTTTTTTTTTTTTTTTTTTACAAATACTAAGATTTATTTATTTGAT
>NC_134806.1:47112237-47127237 GCF_046742065.1 Oratosquilla oratoria
CGAATTCGACACAAAAAAGAAAGTAAAGAAATATAAAACAAAATAAACAATAATGGCAACAAAATAAGATGAAATAGGATACGTGCGATCGATTTCATGCAACTGGTTGCGTCGGTGTGCGAAGCTGAATATGATAGGATCGTCTCATGTTTGGACATTAATTGCTGGCGATCCTGTGACAATCTCTCTCTCAATCTCTCTCTCTCAATCTCTCTCTCAATCTCTCTCTCAATCTCTCTCAATCTCTCTCTCTTTCTCTTTCTGTCTCTCCCTCTTTCTGTCTCTCCCTCTTTCTCTCTCTCTCTCTCTCTCTCTCTCTCTCTCTCTCTCTCTCTCTCTCTCTCTTTCTCTTTCTCTCTCTCTCTCTCTCTCTCTTTCTGTCCCTCTCTCTCCCTCTCTCTTTCTCTCTTTCTCTTTCTGTCTCTCCCCTTTCTCTCTCTTTCTCTGTCTTTCTCTCTCTCCTCTCTCTCTCTCCCTCTCTCTCTCTCTCTCTCTCTCTCTCTCTCTCTCTCTCTCTCTCTCTCTCTCTCTCTCTCTCTCTCTGTCAGTCTGTCTGTCTCCCTCTCTTTCCTCTCTTTCTCCCTCTCTTTCTCCCTCTCTTTCTCTCTCTCCCTCCCCCTCTGTCTCTCCAAGAAGTATAACCTAAGGCTCGTTTCACACGTAACGACTTTTCGCCGTCCACGACACGACGTCGTGCTCTCAAAAAATCACGGGTGTCTATGCACGCTTTTACGCATCACGACCACGTGTGAAGGCGTCCACAGACACCCATGGTTATTTGAAAGCACGACGTCGTGTCGTGGACGGCGCACGGCGAAAAGCCGATCCTTGTGAAACGAGACTCAGCTTCCATCCACAGTCTGCCGTGCTCATGAGGTAGCCTCCCCTTCCCCCCACAGGCCTCCCCCTCCCCCCACAGGCCTCCCCTGACTCCCGCCACACAGCTCGTCGAGTAAATGAGTTAGTGGTGAGGTCAGCTAAGGTCAGCCGTATATTACGGAGTTGGTGTGTGCGCGTGCGCGCGCGCGTGTGCACACAGGCACGCACACACGCGCACACACTCATACACCTATGCATACATGAACATATACACACTTACACTTATATATGCAGATACACACACGCGCACACACTCATACACCTATGCCTACATGGACATACACAAACACACTTGTATATGCAGATACACACATGAAATGTACACACACACACACAGACATGCACTTACATGCACACGTACATATATAGACACAGACACGCATGCGCACACACACACACACACACACACACACACACACACACACACACACACACACACACACACACACACACATCCTCTTGCACTAGGGAGACAGTAACGGCATGTAGTATCAGCCTCAACTCTGAATGGAAAATTTTGAGGAGTGGAGGTGGTGGGAGGAGGAGGAGGAGGAGGAAGAAGAGATGGAGGATGCGGCGGTGATGGAAGAAGAGAAGGAGATCGTAATGGAGTACGAGGAGGCAGAAAAAAGTGGAGGAGGAGGAGGAGGAAGACGATGAGGAAAAGATGGAGGAAGAAGAAGACAATGAGGAAGAGGAGGAGGATAAGGAGGTGGAGGAAGAAGACGATGAGGAAGAGAAGGTGGAGGTGGAGGAAGAAGACGGTGAGGAAGAGGAGGTGGAAGAAGAAGACGATGAGGAAGAGGAGGAGGAGGTGGAGGAAGAAGACGATGAGGAAGAGGAGGAGGTGGAGGAAGAAGACGATGAGGAAGAGGAGGAGGAGGTGGAGGTGGAGGAAGAAGACGATGAGGAAGATGAAGAGGTGGATGATGATGATAATGAGGAAGAACAACACGATGAGGAGGAAGAAGAGGAGGAGGAGGAAGAGGTGAAGGAGGAAGAAGAAGACGAGCAGAAGGAAGAGGAGGAAGATGACGAAAGAAATAATTGGAACTTGAGTGATGACGAAATCGTTGTCTTAAGGAAGACAAATGATGAGGAAGACAATTAATGATAAGGACACTGTGTGTGTGTGTGTGTGTACGTGTGTGTGTGTGTGTGTACGTGTGTGTATGTGTGTGTGTGTGTTTGCACGTTGTGTGTACGTGTGTATGTGTGTGTACGTGTGTATGTGTGTGTACGTGTGTATGTGTGTGTGTGCACGTGTGTGTGTACGTGTGTGTGTGTGCATGTGTCTGTGTGTGCATGTGTACGTATGTGTGTGTACGTGTGTGCATACGTGTGTCTGGTCTTCGGTAGTGAATGGATACCCCGAGGCCCCGTTTACTCTAGCGGTTTGAACCGCGCGGAAACCGCATAGCCAAGGAAAAACGGCGAAGTTGTGTGTGAACGCCTCCACTGACTTGCATTGTCATTGAACCGCGGCGGTTGAGACCGCAAGTGTGGACAGGGCCAGAATGAAATGCATAACTTCAGACTGGTGTAGGAGAATTACGAAACAGGTGGTTTGAAGGTGTCGGCACACTAGGCTAGTATGCTGCTTGCTTTTGCTACTCGGTTTTGGGTACAAAATTATTTGGGCTACGATAATATTCTGGACTAAGAACAATTTTGTGTCTAAGATTCGCATTCTAGGTTCATCATTAACTCCTCTTAGTTCGTCACTCGGCTTCTCAAGAGTCATTTGACTTTTGGAAATTCGAAAAAAGACAAAAAATCGTCACCGAAGTCGTTTCTACTCAAAAGCAAGTAGCAAAAGCGAGTAGCATGCTAGCGAGAAATGCCTAGGGTGCCGCCACCTTTACTTCAGTCCAGCGAACGAGAACGATTCAACAAACGTTTTTATTTGGAACTGATGGTCGTTTTCGAAACGTTGATCCCAAACGTTGTCGATCCGACTTCAAAACGTTTGTCTGTTTCCCTAAACGCCGAACGTTTCCGGGCGACTGGACGGAAGTCCAATTAAGAGACGTTTGTCCCGAGCACGGAATAAATGTTTGTCTGCCAATGTTTACCCGAGCTGCAAAACGTTCACCCAACCGCAAACGTTTACGTATTTACAAAGCGTTTGTCCGACCCTAAGTGTCTAAATATAAACGTTATTACAAAAATCCACCCATCAATCCATCAATTCAGCCATCCCTTGTCCACTTCTGGGCAGAGGGCTCCCTCATACCATCCCATGACTGCCACGTCACTCCTGCAAACTTCTCTATCACTCTCATCTCTCTACCTTCTCTCTGGTCTCCCTCTTGCACGCTTCCCATCTCGCGGCGTCCAGTCAGCGAGACACTTGTTGCATCGCTCCTCATTCGTTGACGCTAACTTGGCTGTGCCCAGTTCCACTTCCTCTCTTTTGCCAAATCCTCCTCCGCGGTCATTACCACTACTCGAGCAACTTCCATCACAGTTACCATTGTAACTATTGCCATAGTTACCATCGTAACCAATACAGTAATCACTTTCAGCTTCGCAATTGTATCCTCTTCCTCTTCTCCTCCACCTCTTCTCTTCCTCATTCCCCTCCTCCTCCTCTTCCAACCCCCTTCTCTTCCTCATTCCCTTCTTCTGCCCCTCTTCCTCCTCCACCCCTCTTCCCTTCCTCATTTTCCTCCTCTTTTTTTCCTCCTCCTCCTCCTCCTCTTCTTCCACCCTTCCCTTTCTCTTCCTCACTCCCCTTCTCTGCCCCTCTTCCTCTTTTCCTCTTCTTCCTCATCCTCTCCTCTTCCTGCTCCTCTCCTCTTCCTCTTCCTCTCCTCTTCCTCCTCCTCTCCTCTTCCTCCTCCCCTGCTCATCTTCCTCTTCATCCCCTCCCCGCGCCTCTCTCCTCTTTTTTTCCTCAGCCGTCTTCTACTCCTCCTCCTCTTCCCTCTCCTCCTCTCCTCCTCTACCTCCTCCTATTCCTCTTCCACCTCCCCTCTCTCTCCTTCAGCAGCACCAAAACCAGGACAGAAGGAGTGGGAGAGAGACTGAGAGAGAGAGAGAGAGAAAGAGAAGAGAGAAAGAGAGAGGGGGGAAGAGGGAGGGACAGAGAGAGAGAGAGAGAGAGAGAAGAGAGGAAAGAGAAGAGAGAGAAAGAGAAGAGAGGAAAGAGAAGAGAAGAGAGAGAAAGAGAAGAGAGAGAGAGAGAGAGAGAGAGAGAGAGAGAGAGAGAGAGAGAGAGAGAGAGAGAGCACACCAGTGCAGGTGTGGCCAAACTCCCGACTTTTGGAGGAAACAGGTGTTCCGTCCTCGTACAAGCAGGTGTCCCAACACCTGCTACCTACACCACCTTAAGGGGTTATCACACTGGGCTAATTTTCCTCCGATTCATCGGCGGTACCGCCAACCTCCAGCACTCATCTCCGATTTCAAGCAGTGACTCGGTGTCACCTGGCCCAATTTCGTAAGGTTCGAATCCCGCACTCCTGATTCCCAGCAGTGACTGTATTACCTGCCCCAGCCCCCCCATAAGGTTCGAATCCCGCATTCCTCTCCGATTCCCAGGAGTGACTATTTAGATCGTTTCGGAAAAAAAAAAAAAAAACATTATTCTTCGTATTTCAGTTATTTGCTGCGTTGCCTAGTCCTGGGTTCGAGTCCCGCACTCTTGTTCAATGCCCAGCAGGTTTTCTGCGTTGTGTGTCTGCAAAGGCCTTATCACACTGGGCTATTTTTCCTCCGACTGTTGGAGGAAGGAATCTGCTATGCTGGAGGAAATTAATTTTCCTCCAGCATAGTATCAAGTGACACTCTATGTATATTTGTTGGGGAATCCAAATAGTTTGCCAGAGGGGATTTGACAGCGGAAAAAGTTGCTGGAGGTAGGCGGTACCGCCGATGAATCGGAGGTTGGAGGAAAAATAGTTGCATGAACGTTTACAATCGAACGAACGTTTAGGAGTGCCGACAATTTTTGCAAACGTCAAGGAGTGGCAAAAACGTTTACAGTCGGACGAACGATAAGTAGATGTACAAACGTTTAGTCGAACGAACGTTAGGAGTGGCGAAAAAAATAGACGAGGTTTAGCACAAACGTTTAGGAACAGTGCAAAATGTTACGTTTTTCCGAACGTTCAGACACATACTTTTAAGGAGACAAATGCTTTGTGAATACGTAAACGTTTACGGTAGGGTGAACGTTTAGCAGCTCGGGTAAACATTGGCAGACAAACGTTTATTCCGTGCTCGGGACAAACGTCTCTTAATTGGACTTCCGTCCAGTCGCCCGGAAACGTTCGGCGTTTAGGGAAACAGACAAACGTTATGAAGTCGGATCGACAACGTTTGGGATAAACGTTTCGAAAACGATAATCGAATCCAAATTAAGACGTTTGTTGAATCGTTCTCGTTCGCTGGACTGAAGTAAAGGTGGCGGCACGCTGGGCATTTCTCGCTAGCATGCTACTCGCTTTTGCTACTTGCTTTTGATGAGAAACGACTTCGGTGACGATTTTTTATTTATTTTTTTTTTCCAAATGTCAAATGACTCTTGAGAAGCCGAGTGACGAACTAAGATGAGTTAATAATGAACCTAGAACGCGAATTCTAGACACAAAATTGTTCTTAGTCCAGAATACTATCGTACCCCAATTCGTTTTGTACCCAAAACCGGGTAGCAAAAGTAAGCAGCATGCTAGTCTAGTGTGCCGACACCTTCAAATCGTTTGTCTCGTAATCCTCGTACATTAGTCTGAAGTTATGCATTTCATTCTCGCTCTGTTCACACTTGCGGTCTTAACCGCCGCGGTTCAACGACAATGCAAGTCGGTGGAGGCGTTCACACACAACTTCGCCGTTTTTCTTTGGCTATGCGGTTTCCGCGCGGTTCAAACCGCTAGAGTAAACGGTGCCTCGGGGTATCCATTCACTACCGAAGACCAGGCACACACGTACACACACACACACACACACACACACACACACACACACACACACACACACACACACACACACACACACACACACACACACACACACACACACACACACAAACACACACACACACACACACACACACACACACACACACACACACACACACACACACACATACGTACACACACATACGTACACATACACGTACACACACACACGTACACACACACACGTACACACACATACACACACACGTACACACACATACACACACACATACACACACACGTACACACACACATACACGTACACACACACACATACACACTCGCGTACACACACACGTACACATACGCGCAGACAAACACGCACACGCGCACACACATACGCACACACACGAACACATACGCACGCTCACACACACACATGCACACATACGCACGCGCGCGCACATACACACATACGCACACTCGCACCAACACGTGTGACATATGGTACACTTTTTTGTTATTGACATGACGTCATATTGTGGGGGACGGGGGGGAGTGTCCTTGAGAAGGATGGGGGGGGACTACCTCCTCCTCCCCCTCCTCCTCCTCTTCCTACTCCTCTTCCTACTCCTCCTCTTCCTCCTTCTCTTCCTCCTGATCCCCCTTTCCCACTTCTTCCTCCTCCTCTTCCTCCTCCCCTACTCTTCCTCCTCCCCTACTCTCCTTTCCTTCTCTTCTTCCTCCTCCTCCTCCTCCTCCTCCTCCTCCTCTTCCTTCTCTTCCTCCTCTTCCTTCTCTTCCTCCTCTTCCTTCTCTTCCTCCTCCTCTTCCTCCTCCTCCTTCTGCATGATCATATGTTGGCTTTCTCAAACGGTCGATGACAAATCAAGACTGGCTGAGTCACCTAGCACCTCCTCCCTCCTCCTCCTTCTCTTCCTCGTCCTCCTCCTCCTCTTCCTCGTCCTCCTCCTCCTCCTCCTCGTCCTCCTCCTCCTCCTCCTCCTCTTCCTCCTCCTCCTCTTCCTCCTCCTCCTCCTCCTCTTCCTCCTCCTCCTCCTCCTCTTCCTCCTCCTCCTCCTCCTCTTCCTCCTCCTCCTCCTCTTCCTCCTCCTCCTCTTCCTCCTCCTCTTCCTCCTCCTCTTCCTCCTCTTCCTCCTCCTCTTCCTCCTCTCTTCCTCCTCTTCCTCCTCTTCTTCCTCCTCCTCTTCCTCCTCCTCTTCCTCCTCTTCCTCCTCCCTCCTCCTCTTACTCTTCCTCCTCCTCCTCTTCCTCCTCCTCCTCCTCTTCCTCCTCCTCCTCTTCCTCCTCTTCCTCCTCCTCTTCCTCCTCCTCCCCCTCCTCTTCCTCCTCCTCTTCCTCCTCCTCCCCCTCCTCTTCCTCCTCCCCCTCCTCCTCCCCTCCTCTTCCTCCTCCTCCCCCTCCTCTTCCTCCTCCTCCCCCTCCTCTTCCTCCTCCCCCTCCCCTCCTCTTCCTCCTCCTTTTCTCTTTCCCCCTTCCATTCCGTTCCCTCTTCCACTCCTGTCCTACCTCCACGGCGCTCCACTCCCCACCTCCTCCCCCTCTTCTCCTCCCTTCCCTCCCTGCTCCTCTCTTCCCCTGTTCTCCTCTTCCTCTGCCCTCCTTGTCTCCTCCTTTCCTGCTCTCCCCCTTTTCTCCCCTCCTCTCCTCCCCTCACCTCACCTCCTTTCCTCTCCTCCCCTCCTCTCCTCCCCTCCCCTCCTCTCCTCCCCTCCTCTCCTCCCCTCACCTCCTTTCCTCCCCTCCTCCCCTCCCCCCTCTCCTCAACTCTCCCTTCCACCTTCCCCCCCTACCCTGCCACCCCTCCCCCTCCCTCCTCTCCCCCTATCCATCTGTCTCGACATAAAGCGATGAGGATCGGGGGGAAATGATCTGGTCACACTGTCGATGATAATAATAATAATAATAATAATAATAATAATAATAATAATGATAATAATGATAATGATAATAATGATGATAATAGTGATAATAATAGTAATAATGATAATAATAATTGGACAAGTGAAATAGAAAGAAAAGTGGAATTGATGTTTACATTCAATATGTTGATAAACAAAGAATAAACAGAACAACAAAAATATATAAAAATGGATATCGAGGATTCATGGACTAAATTGATTATCTTTGATCATTAATTGATTATTTATTGAAATCTAAGATCAATGCAGCACCAATAAACGTTAGGTTTATAATCATTTGGTTATGAAAACGTTTTCAATATAACGTTAACCAACGTGGACGTACAAGCTGCCAGATGCGCCGTGTCACTTAACTGGTCGTATGAGTGGAATTCCTCCGGGCGTTTTTTTTTTTATTTTTTTTATTTTTTATTAATTTTATATTAGTCCCTACTTACGTTTATTTTTTTCATTATTCAGTTATCTATTTATATTTTTATTCTAATAATTATTTAAAATTGATCATTCATTGATTCCGATATAAATGGAGAATAGAAAAAATTATTATTAAGGAGAGGAGGAGGAGGAGTAGGAGTAGGAGGAGGAGGAGGAGGAGGAAGAGGAAGAGGAATAGGAGGACGTGAAGGAGGAAGAGGAGGTGGAGGTGGGTACACGAATGGGTAAATACATATAAACAGATAAATACATACATAAATGACTACATACACACAAACGAACAAACGGGCAGAGGAAGAAATGAAATTAAAAAGAATTTTCAGATTCAACTGTTGAGCCCCTTTGCACCTGTCACGGGATCATCATAAGCTCATTTCTCGGCTCAGACTACGCACGCACGCACGCACGCACACGTGTTCGGCACGCACGGCGTACAGTCCGCCCAATTCTACTCAAGTTCGTCGACCCGGATTGTGATAAAGGACACCTGAGGATTTAAATTATGTATTTGATGTTGACGATTGCGTCATGCAACGGATAGAAGCGCTGGCGAACTACAACCAATAAGGATTGTGCGTGTGTGTATGTGATTCACCATCACGGTCTTGAATTACGTGTTGGACTCGTGATCGACAGCTGCTACCCTCCCGGATGAGAGCTTAGAGTTCATATATGACCGATCTATGGGTAATGCTGTGACCTAACACGCGCGCGCGCACACACACATACGCACGCACACACACACACAGACACACAAACTCTCGCCCATCGAGAGTTAGAGTAACGGCTCGCAGCGCAATGATACTGAAATTATTTCAGCCCCGGGTGTGTGTGTGTGTGTGTGTGTGTGTACCCATGTAGACACAAATATGTTTATAAGCAAAGGTTTGCTTGTGTTTGCGTATATGTGTATATAAAGATGTGCACTTTATATATACGTGGTGCACATGTGTACCTATGTACACACGTGATGTACATGTGTACATATGTACACGCGCGGTCGTAGACGGTCAATATCAGCCTGACCTAAAAGTTCCCAAAAGTTTTCGTTAGTTTTCAAAATCCTTCGTCCTGAGCGGAAGGTCCTTGTGAAAGAAAAGGAAACGAAGGAAGACCGAAAGTTTCGCTCACTTGCTGGCGACGCACTAGGCGTTTCTCGCTAGCATGCTATTTGCTTTTGCTACCTGGTTTTAGGAGGAACGGCTTCGGTTACACTATTCTAAGATTATTCTAGACCATTTTGTGTCGGACATTTGTATTTTAGATTTTTAGAGTTTAGAGTCATTTGACTTTTGGAAAAAAAAAAGAATCATAACCCAGGTCGTTTCCACACAAACGAAGTAGCAAAAGCAAATAGCATGCTAGCGAGAAATGACTAGCGTACCGCCACCTTAATGATCGCCAAATGTCTGTCTGTTTGTTCGTCTGTTTGTTTTATAGCGGAACGCCGAAAGTAAAATTTTTTATTTCATTTATTTGATTTAGTTATTTATTTTTTATTTGTTCCTCATATTTGTTATTCGTTTTGTTATTATTTGATTTAATTCTTTATCTGCGTTTATCATACTTGTCTATCATTCTATTTTTCATTTGTTTTATTTAATTGATGTAGTTATTCATATATATTTCTTATTTTGTTATTGTTTATCGTTTATTTATTTAATTTTTGTAATTAATTATCATTATCATTTAATTTTATAATTTTGTTTGTCATATTCACTTATCTTATTGCTTCATTATTGTTTTATTTCATTTTGATTTATTATTATTATTATTATTATTATTTTTTTTCGCAACGCCGTTAGTGCAGTGGACTAAAGTGGGTCGCATACTTCTGTCCGCCAGCGTGCCATGTGCCACACGTGTCACTGTGGCACGTGGCATGTGTCAGTGTGGCACGTGGCACGTATCAGTGTGGCACGTGGCACGTGTCTGTGTGGCGCAGGTGGTCTTGAGTTCAGATTGTTGTTCTCATCGATTAACCTCGGAACTCTGAAGGTAAAGCCTTCCTCCCCTCCTCCTCTTCCTCCTCCTCTTCCTCCTCCTCTTCATCTCTTCCTCCTCCTCCTCTTCATCTCTTCCTCCTCCTCCTCTTCATCTCTTCCTCCTCCTCCTCCTCCTTCCCTCTTCCTCCTCCCCTCTTCCTCCTCCCCTCTTCCTCCTCCCCTCCACCTCCTCCCCTCCTCCCCTCTTCCTCCTCCTCCACTTCCTTTTCCTCCTCTCCACCTCCTCCCCTCCTCCTCCTCCCCTCCTCCTCCTCCTCCTCCTCTTCTCCTCCTCCTCTTCCTTCTCCTCCTCTTCCTCCTCCTCCTCTTCCTTCTCCTCTTCCTCTTCCTCCTCTTCCTCCTCTTCCTCCTCCTCCCCTCCTCCTCCTCTTCCTCCTCCTCCCCTTCCTCCTCCTCCCCTCCTCCTCCCCTCCTCCTCCCCTTCCTCCTCCTCCCCTCCTCCTCCCCCTCCTCCTCCCCTCCTCCTCCCCTCCTCCTCCTCCCCTCCTCCTCCCCTTCTCCTCCTCCCCCCTCCCCTCCTCTTCCTCCCCTCCTCCTCCTCCCCCCTCCCCTCCTCTTCCTCCCCTCCTCCTCCTCTTCCTCCTCGTCCTCTTTCTCCTCCCTCTTCTTCCTCTTCCTCTTCCTCCTCCTCCTCCTCTTCCTCTTCATCTCTTCCTCACCTCTTGCACTATCTATCTCTTCTCCTCGTGTCCCATTTCTCCTCCATATTTTTTCTTTCTGTTTGACTCCTTCTTCTTTCTCCTTTCCTCCCCTCCCCTCCCCTCCCCCCATTTTTCCTCTTCTTCTTCTGTGTTTAACCTTCGCCTATTTTATTGCCTTTGTTCTCTCTCTCTCTCCCTCTCTCTCTTTATCTCTCTCTTTATCTCTCTCTTTATCTCTCTCTCTCTCTCTTTATCTCTCTCTCTCTCTCTCCCCTCCCTTCCGCTCCCTTCACTTTTTTCCATCCACCCTTACAAACCCACCTTTATCCCCCGCCCTCCCCCATTTCCCCCGCTGTCCCCCCTCCCCCACTCTTCCACCTCCCCCTCTCTCGCTCTTCCCCCTCCCCCTCTCTCGCTCTTCCCCCTCCCCCTCTCTCGCTCTTCCCCCTCTCTTGCTCTTCCCCCTCCCCTCTCTCGTTCTTCCCCCTCCCCCGCTCTCCCCCTCCCCTCCCCCGCTCTCCCCCTCCCCTCCCTCGCTCTCCCCCTCCCCTCTCGCTCTTCCCCCTCCCCTCTCTCGCCCCCCCCTCCCCCCTCTCTCGCTCTTCCCCCTCTCTTGCTCTTCCCCCTCCCCTCTCTCGTTCTTCCCCCTCCCCCGCTCTCCCCCTCCCATCCCCCGCTCTCCCCCTCCCCCGCTCTCCCCCTCCCCTCCCCCGCTCTCCCCCTCCCCTCCCTCCCACGCTCTCCCCCTCCCCCTCCCACGCTCCCCTCCCCTCCCCCCACGTTCTCCTCCCTCCCCTCCCCCCCCCCACCCCCCCCCTCCCCTCCCCCCCACCTCTCCCCTCCCCCTCTCACGCTCTTCCCCCCCCCCCCCACGCTCTCCCCCTCCCCCTCCCCCCTCTCCCCCTCCCCCTCCCCACGCTCCCCCCTCCCCCCCACCACCCTCCCCCCCCCCTCCCACGCTCTCCACCCCCCCCCCCCCCCCCCTCACACCTCCCCCTCCTCTCCCTCCCATGCTCTCCTCCCCCCTCCCCCCCCCTCCCTCCCCCTCCCCTCCCCCCTCCCCCCCCCGCTCACACCCCCCCCCTCCCACGCTCTCCCCCCACCCCCACCCCCCCCCCCCCCCCCCCCCTCCCCCTCCCCCCCTCCCCCCCCCCCCCACTCTCCCCCTCCCCACCACTCACTCTCACCCCCCCTCCCCACCCCTCCCCCCCCCCCCCCCCTCCCTCCCCCCCCCCCCCCCCCCTCCCCCACTCTCCCCTCCCCCCCGCCCCCCCCCTCCCCCTCCCCCTCCCCCACTCTCCCCTCTCCCCCCCCCCCCTCCCCCTCCCCCTCCCCACTCTCCCTCCCCCTCACCCCCTCCCCCACCCTCCCCCCCCCCCTCCACTCTCCCCATCCCCACTCTCCCCCTCCCCCACTCTCCCCCTCGCCCACTCTCCCCCTCCCCCACCCCCACTCTCCCCACCCCACTCCCCCTCACCCCTCCCCCACTCTCCCCCTCCCCCCCTCCCACTCTTTCCCCCCTCCCCCCACTCTCCCCCTCCCCCTTTCCCCACTCTAACCCCTCCCCATTCCCCACTCTCCCCTCCTCTTCTCCCACCTCACCTCCCCTCCCCCAACTTCCCCCCACTCTCCCTCCCCTACCCTGCTCTCTCCCCCACTCTCCCTCACCCTACCCCTGCTCTCTCCCCCCCCCCCCGCCCGTCTGCGTAGCGCCTGTAATTAGAGGCGAAGGAGCACTTTCAGTTTGTGTGTGATGGAGGAGAAGGAGGAGGAGGTGCCCGCATAGCCGTGGTGGTGGTAGGGAGGGGGAGGTGGTGGTGGTGGTGGGAATAGTGGTTAAAGCCCTGTTAACACTAGCGATTTCGACCGCCGCGGTTCAATTACAATGAAAGTCGATGCGGGTGTTCACACACAACCGCGCAGTTTTTCCTGGACGATGCGGTGACCGCGCGGTTTCAGAACGCTAGTGTGAACAGGGCCGGAGTGTGGAGGCGTCTGGGTTAGGTTGGGTTACTCTTAGTTAAATGAAATTATAAAATATATATATATATATATATATATATATATATATATATATATATATATATATATATATATATATATATATATAAATGGAAACAAAAACAGAAATCGAAATATATTGAACTAGAATAAATTTGAATGCAACAACTGGCAGGTTGAAATTAGTTTTGATCCGAGATCGTAAGTAATTTGTTTACATTATAAATATACGACCTGGCAAAAGGCGCGTGATGCAGGCAAGGTCATCATATTAAGACAACAGGGCAGGACTCGCAGTAATGGGTTTAAATTGGACAAATTTAGGTTCGAGAAGGAAATAGGAGGAAATAACTGGTTAATTAACGAATGGAATCGACTTAGCAACCACCATGTGGTTAGTGAGCGCTGAAACAACGATATATGATTGATTGTTGTAAGAGAAGATGGCATTGTGTATGGGGAGGGATGTGGTACACTGGTCATGCTTACGATGGTAAAATGATTACTATGATAACAATGCTTATGATGGTAACAATGCTTACAATGCAAACAGCATACGATGGTAAATCGTTCAGATAACATTTCTGTCTCTATATTGTGTTTGAAATGAATTAAATGAAAACAAGTAAAAAAGAAGATACACACAAATATATATATATATATATATATATATATATATATATATATATATATATATATATATATGTATATATATATATTATTATATTATACTATATATAATCTATTCTATTTATCTATTTATTTTATTTTTATTTTTTATTCTATTTTTCATTTATTTACTTTATTTCATTATTATTATTATTATTATTATTATTATTATTATTTTTATTATTATTATTATTATCAGTTCTTTTATTTTTTACAAAACCAAGATCTTGTCTTCTGTTGATGGGTGGATGGATATGGATGGGAGGCCACCGAATTGAAAGAGTTGAATGTCATCAACTCGGCCTCACAGTCCTCAACATAACATCAACTCCACTCAGCGATGAAGCTTATTTGCATTATCCATTGTACAATCAAGGTACAAAGTGTTTGCTGGGTTGTCAAAATGTTTCGTCCAAGACTGGCTATTTTTGCGTCGCGTGAGCGAAAAGTTGTGAAACCAAGAAACAAGTCTTGTGTTGTCATGATCATACTGTACTGTTGGGTTGCTGAGCCTTGTTTGGATGTTTCACAACGTTTCGCCCAAGGCTGGCTATTATTGTACCGCGTGAGCGAAGTTTTATGGAATTAAGAGACAGGACAGGACAATTGGATTGTCATGCTTGTCCTAATCTAAACAGGCGAATGCCTTTACAAGACACGTGACCTTAATGATAATAATGACAATAAAAAAATAATGAAAATAAAATTAATCATGAATAAAAGTAATGAAAATAAACAAGAATAAATCGAATTAAAAAAGATAAATTGAATAGAATTAAAAAAGATAAATTAGATAAAAATAATAAGATAAAATAAAATTATAATAGTAATAATAAATAAAAAACAAAAATAAGGAGATAAGTAGATAAATAGATTAACAAAGGTTAACTTATCTTTCACTACAAAGAGCTGGCTTCACTCCTAAGTACTACACCACCTAAAGACATCAAGAAAGGCGTACAAAGCGTTTACATCGTAAATTTACGATATGACGGAGCTTACGAGGTCGTAAGTGACTTGTTTACATTGTAAATCTACGACCTGGAGATGTGTACCCAACCCATAACTCAAGGTCTTCAGCAAGTGGGGTGATGCAGGCAAGGTCATCATATTAAGACAACAAGGCAGGACTCGTAGCAATGGGTTTAAATTGGACAAATTTAGGCTTAAGAGGGAAATGGACAAGAAGTGGTTTACCTAACAGGGTAGTTAACGCATTGAATAGACTTAGTAACCATCTAGTTAGTGAGTGCTGAAACAATAATTGGTGGTTTTAAGAAACGGCTAGACCGCTTTATGGATGGAGATGACAAGTGGTAAGGGACATGGAACTGCCTAGTGTAGGCCTTAAGGTCTCTTGTAGTCTCCTTCATTCATATGTTTTTATGTTCTTAAGAGATGATGAGATCACCCTATGGATGTGGATGACACGTGGTCAGGAACATGGAACTGCCTAGTGTAGGCCTTAGGGTCTCTTGCAGTCTCCTTCATTCTTGTGTTAACTACTGTGGTCCACAAAAGT
>NC_134806.1:47129737-47139737 GCF_046742065.1 Oratosquilla oratoria
TGTATATATATGTGTGTGTGTGTGTGTGTGTGTAATTTACATTTATTATTTTATTTATTGTTCATTTATTTGTGTTTATTGAAATTTTATTTATATTCTTATTTATTTTTAGGCTCGTATTCGCAGTCTTTATTCTGGGTGTCTTGATTTGATTGATTTGTTCATTTTATTTATTTGTTACTTAGTTCATTTGTATGCATATTCGTTGTTACTTTTTCAATTTATTTATTCAATTATTATTTTATAGTTATTTTGCGTATTTATTTATTTATTTATTTGATTTTTCAAGAAATGGGGTATTGTGCAATCACACCAAAACAGAACAACCTAAGAATGGAGCAGACTGCAAGAGTCCCTAAGGCCTACACTAGGTAGTTCCATGTCACTTACCACCTGTCATCCCCGTCCATAAAGTTATCTAGCCTTCTCTTACAACAACCAATTATATTGTTTCGGTGCTCACTAACTACCTGACGGTGACTAAGTCACTGCGTTAACTACTCAGTGGATAAACCATTTCTTGCCTATTTTCTTCGTAAACCTAAAATTGCCCACGTTAATCCCTATTATTTTCATTATTATTATTATTATTATTATTATTATTATTATTATTATTATTATTATTGTTGTTATTATTGTCATTATAAGTTATTATTGTTATTACTAGTATACCAATAATAATATTATTATGATTGTTATTATTACTGTTATCGTTGTTGTTGTTATCATTATTATTGTTATTATATATTTATCAATTTTGTACTAAAACGTCTTCGCAACAAAGAAAATGAAGGTTTGGGGGGTTGGTCACCGGTTTTGCGCGGGCTGGTCCGTTACTATGCCGATGTTGACTCCATTGCGCAATATATTGCGCAATATATTGCGCAATGGTCTCACTTGCAATGGACACTATATATAATGCGATGGGACGTCGCAAAGTCCCGCGACCCCAGAATACCTAAAGGGCCATTTACACAGTCAAACGGTTTGTCAGACTCGGTTTCTCAAACAAGCGTTTAAAGTGATGTTTGACCGTGTGATGTTTGTCAAACACTTTGACAACCAAACACCCCATTCACACGGTCAAACGTCACTTCAACCACTTGTTTGACAAACCGGGTTTGACCGTGTAAATGGCCTTTTAGGGTTGTTTTTCTTTACAAGCTAATATTTGCGGCCTTGGCTCATCTCAACAAGCTCATTCTGAGGGTGGCCATGTCTTCCCAAACTTAGGTGAGGTTAGGTTAGGTTAGGTTAGGTTAGGTTAGGTTGGGTTAGGTTAGGTTAGGTTAGGTTGGGTTGGGTTGGGTTGGGTTAGGTTAGGTTAGGTTGGGTTAGGTTAGGTTGGGTTAGGTTAGGTTAGGTTGGGTTAGGTTAGGTTGGGTAAGGTTAGGTTGGGTAAGGTTAGGTTGGGTAAGGTTAGGTTGGGTAAGGTTAGGTTGGGTAAGGTTAGGTTGGGTAAGGTTAGGTTGGGTAAGGTTAGGTTGGGTTAGGTTAGGTTGGGTAAGGTTAGGTTGGGTAAGGTTAGGTTGGGTAAGGTTAGGTTGGGTAAGGTTAGGTTGGGTAAGGTTAGGTTGGGTTAGGTTAGGTTGGGTAAGGTTAGGTTGGGTAAGGTTAGGTTGGGTAAGGTTAGGTTAGGTTAGGTTAGAATAGGTTAGGTTGGGGTAGGTTAGGTTGGGGTAGGTTAGGTTGGGGTAGGTTAGGTTGGGGTAGGTTAGGTTGGGTTAGGTTAGGTTGGGGCAGATTAGGTTGGGTCAGGTTAGGTTGGGGTAGGTTTGGTTGGGTCAGGTTAGTTTGGGGTAGTTAGGTTGGGGTAGGTTAGGTTGGGTCAGGTTAGGTTGGGTTGGGTTGGGTTGGGTAAGGTTAGGTTGGGTAAGGTTAGGTTGGGTAAGGTTAGGTTTGGTAAGGTTAGGTTAGGTTAGGTTAGGTTGGGTCAGGTTAGGTTAGGCTAGGTTAGGTTGGTTCAGGTTAGGTTAGGTTAGGTTTGGTTGGGTCAGGTTGGGTCAGGTTAGGTTGGGTCAGGTTAGGTTGGGTCAGGTTAGGTTGGGTCAGGTTAGGTTGGGTCAGGTTAGGTTGGGTCAGGTTAGGTTGGGTCAGGTTAGGTTGGGTCAGGTTAGGTTGGGTCAGGTTAGGTTGGGTAAGGTTAGGTTGGGTAAGGTTAGGTTGGGTAAGGTTAGGTTGGGTAAGGTTAGGTTGGGTAAGGTTAGGTTGGGTTAGGTTAGGTTGGGTAAGGTTAGGTTGGGTAAGGTTAGGTTGGGTAAGGTTAGGTTAGGTTGGGTAAGGTTAGGTTAGGTTGGGTAAGGTTAGGTTAGGTTGGGTAAGGTTAGATTAGATTGAGTAAGGTTAGATTAGATTGAGTTAGCTTTGGATATGTTTTGTTTTGTTTCGTTTTACCATGTTATTTGTCTAACCTTGATTAAATGATCGCCACTCTCGGGCTCATTTATGTCCACAAAGATCATTTGCGACTCTGAAGCAGCCCTTTCCAACGTGTGTGTGTGTGGGGTGGGGGGAGCTACGCCCCACACGGGTGGGCAATTTGTTTTTTTTCTGGTGGGGCAATAGGATTTTTAAGGGGAGGGCCAATTGAGGTCAACTAAGTAAGTCTGGGTAAGTTTTTTTTTTATCTATTTATTTATTTTACAAAGGATTACAAAGGCGGAGCATACCGACAGGAGACCTTTTGATCCATATCTAGGTCGGATGCGAAAAAAATAAAAATAAAATAATAAATAAAAAATATAATAATGTAAATAACAAAATACATAAATAAATGCATAGGTATAGTTAAATAATAAACAAACAGGTAAATAGTAAATAATAATAAATTGACATACAACTAATAATAAATGAAAATCAGACAGACAAAAGATAACAAAACAAAAACAAATAATATAAGATAAATTATAATCATTACAGCATTTCTTTATTTATTACATGTCATTGGTTCCTTTGAAGTGGTTTTGAACCAAGGTTTTAGGCTTTGTTCAGCTTAAGAGAAGTTTAATTTTCAAATGATAAGAATTGTAGATATCACCACACGGGGGACATCGGGATTTTAAAGGTGAGTAGATGTGGCATCCCCCCCCCCAAAAAAAAAAAAATGAGAACCACTGCCTTAAAGGGGTTATCACACTGGGCTATTTTTCCTTCGACCTCCTACCTCCAACCTCCATTTGAATTCAACTAGAATAAGACTTCGCTTAAAGAAATCTTAAACTTGTCTAAGAACACTTCAGTAGTGTGTCTAACATTCGTCTAGATTGACAATTTCTAGTTCATCATTCGGCTTTGGTATGTGTAACGGAAAGATAATTTGACAGTTGGAGATTTGAAAATTCAAATATTGTCACCGTTTTGACTCCAACGAACTCTTAACGGTCGGCGCTGATGGTGGTGAACCCCGTGGAAGAAGCCCCAGTGCGATAATCCCTTAGGGTGTGTATTTTTGGCTTGTTGATGATCCCTATATGCGCATGCGCAGGGACGTAGATTTGGTTCCCCGAAACAGCACAGTGGTCAACCGTGTTGTGGTTGGTTACTGTTTGCGCAACATGGCTTTCGCGCATGCGCGGATTGACGTATGTGGCGTCCCCAACTGGCCTGGATGGGGGTGGGGGGGTCAGGTCAGATTGTGTGCGAAACTGCGACAGCTAAGAATGCGCAATTGCTCAAGGGTGGGAGGGGAACGGAGGGGGGCGGCGGGGTGTAATTGATTGAGTGATGTTGAACAATTGAAAGAAAGATTGCGCAATTGTGCACTAGAGGTTCTGAGAAACTCCCTGGGAAGGCAGGTAGGGGGTCTGTTACGGGGTTAAGAAGGGGTTTAGTAGCGGGAGGCGATTAAGGAACTAACTGGCTTGTTCATTAAGGTTAAGAAGGAAATGGGCAAGAACTGGCTTACCTAACCGAGTGGTTAACTAACGAATGGAATAGACTTAGTAACCAATTAGTGAAACAATTTAAATTTATAGATGGGGATGACAGGTGGCTATGGGCACGGAACTGCCTAGTGTAGGCCTTAGGGTCTCTTGCAATCTCCTCCATTTTTATGTTCTGCTCGTAAGAGAAGATGAGATCATTTTAGGGATGACAGGTTGTAAAGACATGGAACTGCCTAATTTAGGCCCTATGGTCTCTTGCAGTCTTCTCCATTCTTTGATTCCTCTGTTCTTAAGATAACTTCATGAGATGGGATGGCAGGTGGTAAGGGACATGGAGCTACCTAGTGTAGGCCATAGGGCCTTTTGCAGTCGCCTCCATTCTTATGTTCTTCTGTTCTTAAGAGAGTTGGTTAAGGATTTGTTGTTGTTGTTGTTTTTGGTTATCCTGCAGTGTCAGTAAACGTGGCGGCGCACTAGGCATTTCTCGCTAGCATGCTACTTGCTTTTGCTACTTGCTTTTGCTACTTGGTTCGACTAGAAACGACATCGGTTACGATATCCTAGGCTTCCTTAAGAACGCCTCAACAATTTTGTGTCTAAGATTCGTATTTTAGGTTGATTAACTTTCAGTTCGTCATTGAGCTTCTCAGGAGACATTTGACTTTTGGAAATTCGAAAAAGACAAAAGATCGTCACCCAAGTCGTTGCTACTCAAACCAAGTAGCAAAAAGCGAGTAGCATGCCAGCGAGAAATGCTTAGTGTTCCGCCACCTCAAGGTCCTCCACCCAAAATAGGTTTTGATCGTGATCACGTCTGCCAGTACTGAGGAGTTGTAAACTTATTTTAAAAAGTGTCAGCCTTCTCGCCGGGCGATGTGTGCTGTGTTCCGTATTGTGTGCAAGAGTGGCATATTTTAGTGTGTGTGTGTGTGTGTGTGTGTGTGTGTATAAGGCTCGTTGTCTTGTGATCAATGACGCATGATCAAGGGTTCTAGTCCCACTGGTAAAGTTGTTTAATCTATATGTAATATATATATATATATATATATATATATATATATATATATATATATATATATATATATATATATATATATATAATCAGTGTAAACACATTATATTTTCTTGAAGGCTAAAGAGGATTTTTTTTCTTCCTTCCATTTTCACATTTTTTTTCTTGTTTCGTTGAGATTGTCTGAAAAGTTTCCGAAGTGTGTTCGTGTGTAATAACAATAATGGTAATATTAATAATGATAATAGTATTAATGAAATGGTAATAATGATGATAATAAAAATTAATAATAGTAATAATAATAATGATAGTGTAATAATGAACGGCTTATATTAACAGTGTATATTTTATTTTGTGTACATTTAAGAACGAGTCTAATATGAGTGCACAGTGCGCTAGGCGCAGTTATCCACTATGATGTGTGTGTGAAAGAATATATATATATATATATATATAGTATATATATATATATATATAATATATATATATATATATATAATATATGTCACAGCGGACGCGAGTGGCGAGCGGGAAGGTGGGAATAATGATGCTGGAATTTTGGGTGTCGGGAATGCGGACCTAAGGGGGGGGGGAGGGGGAGGGGGGACTGTCAGTGTTGAGGAGAGGCGGATTTTGTTGTTATTGTTGTTGGGTGGGATGAGATTCAATGTCGTTGTTGTTGTTGTTGTTGTTGTTGTCATAACACGTGTCGCAGCCATTGGTGCCGTCAGATTCACCGTCCGCATCTCCGTCATCATGGCCATCACAGCCACCATTGCCCCCTACCACCACTGTCACCACCACCACTGTCACCATCACCACTGTCACCATCACCACTGTCACCACCACCACTGTCACCACCACCACTGTCACCACCACCACTGTCACCACCACTATCACCACCATTGTCACCACCACCACTATCCCCACCATTGTCACCACCACCACTATCACCACCACCACTATCACCACAACCACCACTATCACCATCACCACTATCACCACCACCACTATCACCACTATCACCACTATCACCACAACCATCACTATCACCACTCCCACCACTATCACCACAACCATCACTATCACCACAACCATCACTATCACCACTCCTACCACTATCATCACAACCATCACTATCACCACAACCACCACTATCACCACAACCACCACTATCACCACCACCACTATCACCACCACCATCACAACCACCACTGTCACCACCACCACCACTCACCACCACCACTGTCACCACCACCACTACTATCGCTACTGTCACCACCACTGACATCACCACTATCACCACCACCACCGCTCACCACCACCACTATCACCATCACCACTATCACCACCACCACCGCTCACCACCACCACTATCACCATCACCACTAACACCACCACTGTCACCACCACCACTATAACTGCTACTGTCATCGCCATCACCACCACCACTGTCACCACCATCACCACCACCACTGTGACCACCGCCACTATCACCACTACTGTCACCACCATCACCACCGTCATCACTACTGTCACCACCATCACCACCGTCATCACTACTGTCACCACCATCACCACCATCACCACCGTCATCACTACTGTCACCACCATCACCACCGTCATCACTACTGTAACCACCAACACCACCACCACTCACCACACCACTCACCACCACCACTCACCACCACCACTCACCACCACCACTCACCACCACCACTCACCACCACCACTCACCACCACCACTCACCACCACCACTCACCACCACCACTCACCACACCACTCACCACCACTCACCACACCACCACTCACCACACCACCACTCACCACACCACTCACCACCACTCACCACACCACCACTCACCACACCACTCACCACCACCACCACTATCACCACCATTATCACCACCATCACCACAACTACCACAACCACCACTATCACCACCACCACTATCACCACCATCACCACCAACGTCACCACCACCACTGTCGCCACCACCACTGCCACCATCGCCACCACCACTGCCACCATCGCCACCACCACTGCCACCATCGCCACCTCCACCTCCACCATCTCCTCCACCACCTTCCCTTGCACATATGGTGGATGAAGTGCGCTTAATATTTATGCGACTTTTCCTCTGCCCGCCCCCGACCTCCACCTCCTCCACCTCCTCCACCTCCCGCGATAACGGAGATCCCAGACAATGTACTAGATAACCGTGGGGGAGTGAATGATAAGTCCATACACACACACATAACAGGGAGTGGAGGGGATTGTTGTCATCATCGTCATCATCATCATCATCATCGTTGTCATCATCATTGTTGTCATCACCATCGTCATCATTACCATCATCAATACCATCGTCATCATTATCACCGTCATCATCATCATCACCGTCATCATCATCGTCACCGTCATCATCATCACCGTCATCATCATCACCGTCATCATCATCACCGTCATCATCATCATCATCATCATCATCACCGTCATCATCATCATCACCGTCATCATCATCATCATCATCATCATCATCATCATCATCATCACCGTCATCATCATCATCACCGTCATCATCATCATCACCGTCATCATCATCACCGTCATCATCATCATCACCGTCATCATCATCATCACCGTCATCATCATCATCACCGTCATCATCATCATCACCGTCATCATCATCATCACCGTCATCATCATCATCACCGTCATCATCATCATCATCACCGTCATCATCATCATCATCACCGTCATCATCATCATCATCACCGTCATCATCATCATCATCACCGTCATCATCATCATCATCACCGTCATCATCATCACCGTCATCATCATCATCACCGTCATCATCATCATCACCGTCATCATCATCATCACCGTCATCATCATCATCACCGTCATCATCATCATCACCGTCATCATCATCATCACCGTCATCATCATCATCATCACCGTCATCATCATCATTATCATCACCGTCATCATCATCATTATCATCATTATCACCGTCATCATCATCACCATCATCATTATCATCATCATCATTATCACCATCATCATCACCATCATTATCATCATCATCATCACCGTCATCATCATCATCACCGTCATCATCATCATCACCGTCACCATCATCATCATCACCGTCATCATCATCACCGTCATCATCATCATCGTCATCATCATCATCATCATCGTCATCGTCATCATCGTCATCATCATCATCATCATCATCACCACCGTCATCAACACCACCGTCATCATCATCACCGTCATTATCATCATCACCGTCATCATCATCATTACCGTCATCATCATCATCACCACCACCACCACCAATAATCAATTGGGGCCGTCATACGCCAGGGGGCGCGTTGCTTCAGTCCCCTCCACAGTCTCTCCCCCTGAGCGGGCAAGCTCCCAGGCAGACACCGTTCCCATCCATCCCACTCTCCAAACGACTCTCGCCGGATCGACCCACTTGCCCCCCAACGGCAGCAGCGACACAAAGCCAATCACGACCATCGCATTGAGTGGGAGTTTTTTTAAGAAAGGGTTGTGAATAGGTGGGAATGAGTACTTTTCTTTGATCTGGCTACCTCCCCTTACAAGGGGGGAAAAAGCTCTTGGTATATAGACAGAAAGAAATGTAATTGAATAATGCCAAATCTTTGGTACGTAGGACTAAAAATACGAACCTGAACTCCGAACATTTTAAGTGTGACACACGTTGTTGTTGTTGTTGTTGTAAACATTTTCGGTCGCGAGACGAATTCCCACCTCGGATTAATCGTCCGCGGGAACGCGAGTCGCGCTCGCGAGGTGAAGGTGTCCGTCGCAGTTTCCCTTCCTCCTCCTCCTCCTCCTCCTCCTTCGCTGCTCCGCTGTGGACACCAAAAGGTCTTCTGTCCTCTAATTGCTCTACTGTTTGGCTATGTTACGCTGGTTCCTGACAGCCCTGGTCAGGCAGGGAGGCGACCCGAACATCGGCCTAAAAATCTCAGCGGATTGTCGCATGAGAGGATTTGCCTTACCAGGGGTTTATCAATACCTTGGTCCCCGACAGCCCCAGCCAGGCGGGGAGGTGACCCAGACGTCGGCCTTAAAATAAATAAATAAATAAATAACAGGGCTTTGCCCTACCAGGGATTTTGGTGATTTTTTTTTTTTTTTTTTTAAGAAATAGTAAATAACCTAGAATGAAAAATTCAAACAAATCTACCAAATATAACATAATAATGATGGTCAAATTTGTAATAAACCAAAAGGGTTTTTCTTCATTTATTATTACCTTTATTATTATTGTTATTATTATTATTATTATTATTATTAGTCATTATTAGTCATTATTATCATTATCATTATTATCATCATCATTATCATCATCAATCATTATTATTATTATTATTAATTATCATTATCATTATTATTATTATTATCATCATTATCATCATTATCATCATTTCTTCTTCTTCTTCTTCTTCTTCATCTTCCACTTCTTCGTCTTCTCTATTTCTTTCTTCTTCTTCTTCTTCTTCTTCTTCTTCTTCTTCTTCTTCTTCTTCTTCTTCTTCTTCTTCTTCTTCTTCTTTCTTCTTCTTCTTCTTCTTCTTCTTCTTCTTCTCTTCTTCTTCTTCTTCTTCTTCTTCTTCTTCTTCTTCTTCTTCTTCTTCTTCTTCTTCTTCTTCTTCTTCTTCTTCTTCTTTTTCTTCTTCTTCTTCTTCTTCTTCTTCTTCTTCTTCTTCTTCTTCTTCTTCTTCTTCTTCTTCTTCTTCTTCTTCTTCTTCTTCTTCTTCTTCTTCTTCTTCTTCTTCTTCTTCTTCTTCTTCTTCTTCTTCTTCTTTTTTTTTTTTTTTTGGCGATGTAGGATTTGGGAAAAGAATTGAAGGGAGGAACCAGACGAATTTTGAGAATTCATGAATGGAGGAGGAATGGAGTGAGAGAGGGTTGAGAGCCCCCCCCCCAAGATCTAGAAAAACCTTGAGAGCAGCGTTTCTCAAACTCAGGTTTCCCCGGAACCCTGAGGTTCCGCAAAAGGAATCCTGAGGTTCCGCAAAAGGTCCCTAAGGGTTCCGAGAGAACAAGTGAGA
>NC_134806.1:47144737-47172237 GCF_046742065.1 Oratosquilla oratoria
GAGACTGCAGGAGACCATAAGGCCTATACCAGGCAGTTCCATGTTCCGTACCAACTGTTATGCCCATCCGTAAAGTGATCTCATTTTCTCTTAAGAACGGAAGAACATAAGAATGGAGGAGACTGCAAGAGACCCTGACACTAGGCAGATCCATGTCCCTTACCACCGTAAAGTTATCTAACCTTTTCTTAAAACAGCCAATTATTGTTTCAGCACTCACGGTTACTGAGTCTATTCCATTCGTTCTTGCCTATTTCCTTCTTAAGCCTAAATTTATCTTTTCCTTCCCCGTGTACAGTCGGCTCAAGAAGTCTTGTCGCTGTGTTTCAGAACTTATCGTTGGCCAGGGCCAAATGTCCATGTACCTGAGCGAACAGTTTAGAAACGAGTGACAACACATTTCGCGCCTCAGATCCATAATTCATTATTGGTAACAGATCGGGTTATTATTGGCTACATAAGCCTAAGGGCAAACGGAGACGCAGGCGGCGCAGGCGGCTCAGGCGACGTAGCACAGGGCGAAGGCAGACTTCAGGTTGCTGAACTGAAGTAGTACACTCTGAACTTCTTTCACTTGAAATGCTTCCAGATGAACCTAAACTTCAGCATATGAAGTGAGGGAGAGAGAGAGAGGTTCAGAGTGTACTACTTCAGTTCAGCAACAGGAAATCTGCCTTTGCCCTGTGCTGCGTCGCCTGTGTCACCTGTGCCGCCTGTGTAGCCCTTTGCTGTGCTGCGTCGCCTGTGTCACCTGTGCCGCCTGTGTAGCCCTTTGCTGTGCTGCGTCGCCTGTGTCGCGTGGGTCTCAGTTTGCTCTTAGGCTAAGAAGACAAAGAAAGGGGAAAGGAAGAGTCCCAGAGGAGGAGGAGGAGGAAAGGAGGAAGAGGAGGAGGAGGAGAACTCAGTCTGCCTCCCCTGGGGGACTTTTCCAGAGGTCTTGACGTAAAGAACCCCTCCCCCCCCAGGCCACCTCCCTAGCCCCCGTGGAGGAAGAGGAGGATTCCCTTCCCCCCTCCCCTGGGGAGACTTTTCCAGGGGTCTTGACGTAAAGAAAATCTCCCCCCAAGGCCCCTCTCCCCCCAGGCCCCTCTCCCCCCCAGGCCCCTCTCCCCCAGGCCCCTCTCCCCCCCAGGCCCCTCTCCCCCCCAGGCCCCTCTCCCCCCAGGCCCCTCTCCCCCCAGCCCCCCGGGGGTCCATATCCTTCGGGGGGGGGGAGAACGATGGTCTTGGCAGGTCATCGGGAGCGACGCAGACCGGTCTCTGTGAGTGGCGGATTGGGTCATTAGGCCGTTGATGGCCTCCTGAAGCAATTGGGGGCTCGAGTGCATCGGGCATGTATTTGTGTGATTGAATGCAGGAGACCCTAAGGCCTACACTTAGTAGTTCCATGTCCCTTGCCTATTCCATCCATGAGGTTATTTCATCTCTTAAAAACAGAACTTCAGAATGGAGGAGACTGTAGGAGACCCTAAGGCCTACACTAGGCAGTTCCATGTCCAGTACCGCCTTTCATCTATGTGTGTGAGTGTGATTCACCACGGTTTTGAATAACGTGCTGGACTCGTGAGCGGCAGCTATTACCCTCCCGGACGATAGTTCAGAGCCCATATACTCGTATAGTCGGTGTGTGTGTGTGTGTGTGTGTGTGTGTGTGTTTCATTACTATCTCGGATCATGTGTTGTGCTCGTGATCGACAGCTACTATCCTTTCGGGTGAGAGCTCAGAGCTCATATATGACCGATCTATGGGTAATGCTGTGAACTTACACGCACACACCCCGAACTCCCCGCCCACGAGAGTTGGAGTAACGACTCGCAGCGCAGCGATACTGAAATTGTCCCAGCCCTGGGCGGGATTCGCGCCCGGACCGCCGTAGTGGCCGACGGGAACTGTACCACTGCGCCATCGTGTGTGTGTGTGTAGGAGACCACATAAAACGATCAACCATTCCGAATGTTCTTAAAAGAAGATGAAATAAACTATGGACGGGGATGAGAGGTGGTAAGGGACATGGAACTGCCTAGTGTAGGCCTTAGGGTCTCTCGCGGTCTATCACACTTACAAACAAGACACAGAGCAATTGAAGGGGACGACAAACGAGATCAATATTCACGGTGTCCCTGAAGGGCACTCAACGCGTCAATGGGAAACCCCCTCTCAGCCCCCAACCACTCCCTCCGGGCCCCCCTCCCCCTCCGGACCTCCAACCACTCCCTCCGGGCCCTCCTCCCCCTCCAGACCTCCAACCCATCCCTCCAATTTGAGGAACGTTGTAAACAAGCTATACACCGGATTGCCTTTGAAGTTTGATTGAGTTTGAGGTGGCTTGGAGGGAGGGGGGAGGGGGGGGAGAGGGGAGGGGGGGCGCCCTCAATGGAGTCTCCCAAGCCTCGGAGACCCCTTCCTGTTCCCCTAATGCTTGTTTCACACGGACCGACTTTTCGCCGTGCGACGTTTACTGCACGACGTCGTGCTCTCGAATCATCATGAGTGTCTATGGACGGTATCAGACGTCACGACCACGTGTGAAAGGACCCGAGAGCACGACGTCGTGTCGTGGACGGCGAAACGTCGATCCGTGTGGAACGAGCCTAAGGACGCTTTCGCACGTCACGACTACGACTACGTGTGAAAACGTCCGTAGACAACCATGGTGATTTGAGAACACGACGTCGTGTCGTGGACGGCGAAAAGTCGGTCCGTGTGATACGAGCCTAAGATTTTCACGGGCGTACTTTTGAAAAAAAAAAAAAAAAGACTTTCGCTAGACAAGGTTTCCTACCATTAGATACTAGAAATCATCACTTCTTTGGAAAACTATCTGTAAATTTTATATGAACGTAAGAACAAAGGAGACTGCAAGAGACCCTAAGGCCTGTACTAGGCAGTTCCATGTCCCTGACCACCTACACTCGGCAGTTCCATGTCCTTTACCACCTGTCATGCATAAAGAGATCAAACCTTCTCTCTTGAAACGACCAATTATGTATTGTTTCAGCGCTCACTAACTACCTGACGGTTACTAAGTCTATTCCATTCGTTAATTAACCACTCTGTTAGGTAAACCTGATTTGCCTATTTCCCTCTTGAATTTAAGGTAGATAAGAAGTCCGTGAGTCTCATAAATGTAATCATAGGTAAAGAAGTCTCCCTTTCCTATGTCCCAATTCAGACTCGATGGAATTTTAATTATTAATTAATTTTCGATATATATAATATCGAGAGAAGGAGTTTGAATGTGTTTGAGATGAGGTGTCTGAGAAGTATGATAGGGGTTACTAGGCTAGATAGAGCGAGAAATGAGGAGGTGAGGAGGAGAACAGGGGTGGAAAGGGAGTTGGGAGAGATAGGGTTGATGAAAGAGTATTGGGATGGTTTGGACACACTGAAAGAATGAGTGAAGAAAGATTAGTGAAAGAGGTATGGAAGGCAGAGGTGGAAGGAGTGAACATGAAGGGGCGACCAAGGATGAGATGGATGGATGGGGTAAAAGGGGCATTGGGAAAGAGAGGAACGTCTGTTGAGGAAGGACGGGAGAGGACAGAAGATAGGGGTGAATGGAGAAGGGTTGTGTATGGATGATGCTGTAATGCATGAGGGGGAGTGGGTGGGGGATGGGGGGTGAGGGAGTATGTATGAGAAATAAATTGACGCAGCCCAAAGGGATTTCTCCCCGTCTTCTCATTTTCTGCATGAGGGGACGGAGAGTGGGGGTCGCCGAATTAATGAAGCGGCCTTGCTGTGGATGTGCTGTGTCTTGCGACACTGCTTCTGACCCCCAAGGTAGTGGGCGGGATGCAGGGATGACCTGCCATCCAGGAGGAGCCAAGATAAGAGGGAGGGAGAAGGTGGAGAGGAATGGAGTATGTAGGGGTTGGAATGGATAGGAGTGGTTTCTATGCCTTTTTCTTTTGGCTACCTCCCGTGTAAGTTGGAAAAAAGCCTTTGGTATATGTATGTATGTCAGTATATATATATATATATATATATATATATGTGTGTGTGTAATATATATATATTTTTTTTTCAAGCGTTGTTTGTCTTTATTGGTGTGTGTGTGTGTGTGTGTGTGTGTGTGTGTGTGTGTTTACCCAACTAATATACAGAATAATACCAATGCTTGTGAGGTTCAGTCTGCGTTTTCGTTAGTGTGTGTGTGTGTGTGCGTGCGTACGTGTGCGTTCCCTCGCAACCACATGCACGATCTGACATATGCAGGTACACATAAATTACAGGTGCATGCTACATTAATTACCGGAGCAGGTGCGGGTTGAGGCACCTTCTCGCCCCTTCACCTTCTCCCTAACACCCCATTTCTACCACATTAAGGGATTCGGAACTCTCTTAAAGGGTTTGAATCCCTTTTAAAGGGATTGGATCCTTCTTAAAGGGTTTGGATTCCTTTAAAAGGGCTTGTACCCCTTTCTAATGAGGTTCGAGCCCTCTTAAAGGGGTTGAATCCACTTTAAAAGGGATTGAATCCATCTCAAAAGGGTTTGGGTCCGTTTTAAAGGGATTGCACCCTTTCTAATGAAGTTGGATCCTCCTTAAAGGGGTTGATCCCTTTTAAAGGGTCTGAATCCCTTTTAAAGGGGTCGGATCCCTTTTAAAGGGCTTGCACCCTTTCTAATGAGGTTGGATCCTTCTTAAAGGGGTTGATCCCTTTTAAAGGGTTTGTCCCTTTTAAATAGCTTGCACCCTTTCTAATGAGGTTGGAGTCCTCTTAAAGAGCTTCGGTCCCCCTTAAAGGGGTCGGATCCCTCTTTAGGTGGTTGGATTCCTTTTAAAGGGGATGGGATCCTTAAAGAGGTGGCCCCTCTTAAAGGAGTTGTATCTCTCTTAAAGGGGTTGGATACTTTTTAAAGGGTTTGAATCCCTTGTAAAGGTGTTCAATTCCTTTTTAAGATTTTTGATCCCCGTTTAAAGGGCTTGGATCCTTCTTAAAGGGGATTGATCCCTCTTAAGGTAGTAGGATACTTTGTAGAAGAATCGAATTCTTTAAGAGAATTCCAACCCCATTAATAAGTATCAGACACCGTCATAAAGGATCCAAACTCCATTAAGAGCGATCAAATCCCATTAGAAATTATCTAATACTATTCAGAATTATCCAATCCCATTTGTAGGATCCAATCCCTCTTAAGAAAAATAATCCCTAATTAAAAATCTATAAAAAATAAGATTTATTACAATTAAAGATTATATACAAATACAAAATTTATAAAAATCAAATAGATGATTGTAAAAGATTACATAAAGATGATAAAATTATACAAATTATATTACAATTAAAGATTATATATAAATACAAACTTTAAAGAAAAATTAAATAGACGATTTTAAAAGATTACATTAACAGACCAGCATCAACGTCATGTAAACAAAGTCTTGACGCGTCGACATGACGTCAACAAAAAGACGCTTCCTGATTGGCTGAGAGTTTGTTTATGTTTCACAGCCGGCCATCGATCCCTCTGGTGTAAGCTTCGCTCTTGGCAATGCTGTGGGTCCGGATAAGGCTCCATACAACGAAAAAAAAAATATATATTTTCATAATTTCCATTGTGTAATAGCAAGCTACCAAAGATATAATAATAATAAAGTAAAATGATAATGATGATGATAATGATAAAATGATAGTAACAAAATTATAAAAATATAATAATAATAATAATGATAATAATAATAATGAATAATAATAATAATAATAATATAATAATAATGATAATGGTAATAATGATAATAATAATAATAATAATAATAACAACAAATAAAAAAGATAATGCAGACATACTCGTACATATACAAAAGGCTTTCCCCCTAACAAGGGAGGTAGCCAAAAAAGAAAAAAAAGAAGCGCAAAATCCCCTCCCACATACTCCTCCACCCCACCCTCCCTCCCTCCCTAATATCTTGGCTCCTCCTGGATGACGGGTCATCCCTGCATCCCGCCCACTGCCTTGGGGGTCAGAAGCAGTGTCGCAAGACACAGCACGTCCATAGCAGCAAGGCCGCTTCATTTAATCGGCGACCCCCCCTGCCCCCCTCCGCCCCTAATGGGTCCCTTCCCCGCACTACACAACCAGTGACGTCATCAATCTCCCACAGTGTTTTGAAACCGGGATTGTCTGCACGAGGATAGAAACGCTGGGTACTGCAGACAAAATATCAAAATGGAGGAACAAATGGGTGAATGGAAGCAGTCATTGACTGGCTATCCCCTTATAGGGTGGAAAAGGCCTTTTGGTATATTTTACACACACACACACACACACACACACACACACACACACACACACACACACACACACACACACAAGGAGTATTGCGAAACGAGGGGTGGGTCGGGGGAGCGGAGTGTCCCCCTCACCTCTCCCCCCTCTCCCACCACCCCCTTTTCCACCCCCTCTCCCACCATCCCCCCTCCCCCCTCCCCGTCCCATCCTCTCATACCAAGTTGAATTACCTCTCGAGTTATCTGTGATGTAGATGGGGGGAAAGCTTTTGTTATGTAAAGAGCCCACCTTCCCCTCATTTCCCCTCTCCCCTCCCCCCACTCTCAACGGCGCAGTAGTACCGTTCGTAACCGCTAACTCAGCGGGGCGAGTTCGATTCCCACCCAGGGCAGCATTGCTGCACTGTGAACCGACACTCCAACTCTCATGGGCAAAGAGTTTGTGTGTGTGTGCGTGTGTGTGTAAGGTCACAGCATGCCCCATAGATCGGGCCATATATATACGAGTTCTGAGCTCTCATCTGGGAGGGTAATAACATCTGTCGATCACGAGTCCTACACGTAATCCAAGAAGATGGAGATGAATCACTCCCCCCTCCCCCTCCGCATCCCCTCGTCCTCTCCCCCTCCCCTTCCCCCCACAAAAATATATTAATGACATGTACGAGGGCATCAGGGGGGAGGGGAAGGAATGAGAAGGGGAGGAGAAGGAAGGGGGAGGAGTGGGAAGGGGAGAGGGGGAGGAGTGGGAAGGGGGAGAAGGGGAAGGGGGAGGGGAGCTACCTCCAGAGAGCGGTAGGGGGGAGAAAAAGAGAGTTCATTAGTGGGAGGGAGAGGGGGAGAGAGGGGGGAGTGGACGGGGGTAGGGAAAGGGAAGGAGGAGGAAGGAAGGAAGGAAGATAAAGGAAGAGGGGCAGAAGGGAGGGGGAGGAAGAAGAAAGAGGAGGAGGAGGAGGTGGACAAGGCGGAGAAAAGAGGAGATGGACAGGGAGGAGGAAGGAGGGGAGGAGGAGAAGACTACGTAGAAACAAAAGTGGACTGCACAGAGAAAATAGAAGAGGAGGAAGAAGAAGAGGGAGAAAGAAAGCAGGAGAAGAGGAAGAAGAGGAGGAAGAGATCTGTCACCACGTGTGGAGTCTTCCACAGAGATGGAGTGAAGTGGATGAGGAAGATCCACAAACCATTAGTCTTTCCATGAAGGAGAAGAAGGAGGAAGAAAAGTTAGGAGGAGGAGGAAGAAGAGGGAGGAGGAGGAGGAAGAGGAAGGAGGAGGAGGAAGAAGAGGAAGGAGGAGGAGGAGGAAGAAGAAGAAGAGGAAGGAGGAGGAGAAGAGAAGGAGGAGGAGGAGGAAGAGGAAGGAGGAGGAGGAAGAAGAGGAAGGAGGAGGAGGAAGAGGAAGGAGGAGGAAGAGGAAGGAGGAGGAGGAAGAAGAGGAAGGAGGAGGAAGAAGAGGAAGGAGGAGGAGGAAGAAGAGGAAGGAGGAGGAGGAAGAAGAGGAAGGAGGAGGAGGAAGAAGAGGAAGGAGGAGGAGGAAGAAGAGGAAGGAGGAGGAGGAGGAGGAAGATAATTAATGGAAATATATATGCCAATGGGACCAATTTGAGGTGTGTATCTTGACAAAAGAAAAAATATATATATTATTAAACGCAAATTTATAATAACTTTGATTTTGCCCCGCCCCCACCCCCTACACAAATTCCTGCCCTCCCCCCCCTTCCCTATCCTCAGATAATTTCACTCGAAGACTGAGTATTATTGTATGTTCACAATGACGCCTAGCACATGATGCGCTCAAATGAGACTTGTTCTAAAATTTACACAAAATTGTATATTGTCAGTGTATCGCTGTTAACCCAATGATCCGCTTATCATCATCATCATCATCATCATCATCATCATCATCATCATCATCATCATCATCATCATCATCATCATCATCATCATCATCATCATCATCATCATCATCATCATCATCATCATCATCATCATCATCATACACACACACACACACACACACACACACACACACACACACACACACACACACACCTCAGCAAGTATAAAAGTAACTCTTCGATGATAATCTAGAGGTCACCTAGGATCTGATCCTCTAGATTTTAGAATAATTCGTATCGGGGTGGGGGTAGATTTAATACGTCATGGGGGGGGTAGATGTGTCACGCCATAGGATTGGGTTTACCACGCCATGGGGGGTAGATATATCACCTGGGGGGTGGGGGTAGAAATATGACGCACTTGGGGTGTAGAAATATGACGCACTGGGGGGATCAGTACTTGTATATCACACCTAAATATTCGTTATTAGATTTGTAATAACATACAGCGCGAGAGAGACATTTTGATTTATATTTCCCTTGTCCAAATTTAATTTGCCGCTGCCTTCAACTCGTGTAGGCTGCTTTTTTCTTTTTTTTCAGTTAATCATTTCGTCTCAGTTTCGGCTGTGTTTTTATTCCTATCTGTTTACTTGCGAGCCACCGGCTTCGCCGGTCCCAGCTTCTCAGGGTGCTGGGCCTTCGGTCCTTGTTCAATATCTACAAAAAGAGAAAAAAAAAATCTCGCCTTTTTTCACCTTTTCCTCTTTAGAAAGATTAAAAATAACCAATGATCGGATAAAATAAACTTTTACCGCTCTGTAGACAAATTGTCACTATTTGTTTTGTTTTTTAGAAAAAAAAATGAAATGTTTAAATATATAATAGATTAAATCACTTAAGACAGTGATGTAATTGAAATCATGAAACCCGGCTGTCAGCGAGCTTCGAACTAGGGTCCGCGAGAAGCGAAACCCGCACGCTACCATTCGTGCACACACACACACACACACTCACACACACACACACACACACACACACACACACACACACACACACATACACACACACACACATACACACACATGCCCCATGCATAAAGCTTCGAGATGAGGGCTTAAGATAAGTATCAAATGTACTCCTTTAGGTTTAAATGTGTAGACTATACACCTGTAACAGACATAAGCTTTTAAATATATATATATATATATATATATATATATATATATATATATATATAATATATAAATTCATGTAAATGTATAAACACAAAAACACCAGCATACGCATTCATATGCACAGAAACACAAAATTACACATATGGGTAAATGTATACACATATACACACACATATATATGTATGTATATATATATATATATATATATATATATACTGTATATATATATATATACTTATAGGCACATATACACACAAATACACATACATGCTCGTACTGACGTATACATAAACATTTAATTAATATATACATATTTTTATGCGCACAAACTCGTCAATATACACACAATTATATATACATATATAACAATACGTGCGTATACATTTAGTGCACATGTTCGCGCTGTGTGTATTTTTTTAAACACGTTTTTCATCTTTTGTTTATTTTTTCCTTCAACATGGCGTCCAGCACTTTCCAGTAATTTCCAGCACAAAACCTTAAAGGGCAACGACCATCCCTACGTACAACTCTTTTCTTTCGTAATTCTATCTATTTTCATGGGAGCCATGTTTAAAACAAATATATTATCTCGAAAGTAGTTTTTGAGGGACCTTTTTTCGGAAATATTTGAAGCCAGTTAGTTTGCATTCTAAAACGCCCCATACAACGCCATGTTTTGGTGATGATGTCACGAGGGTACCACGTCCTTAAACAACGTCGTCCAATAGGAAAACAGACGATTCCTTCAGCGATATGATCAGAGGTTGTCGTCGTCATTTTAGAGTAGTCTCGAGTCCCTAATTATCAGCCAAGAAGAGGGAACAGACGGCACATTCACGGGCTATCAGTTTGAACTGAAATATTTCTCAGTAGAAGAAGAAGAAGAGGAATTGGCGTTTCCAGATTTCGATCAAACCCGAAAATGACTGGTCGGAGAAAGGGATGGAAAACAGTTTGGTAAGCTTGTTTTGTGAGAATAAACACCGTGTGTGATCGAAACCTTTATTTATACGACGTTTAGCTTGTTACAGCTTTTTCAAGTACAGACATGGCAAACATTCTGAGTATATATAGGCCGACGGGGAAGGAACTGGGAGAGGTTATCAGGGAGGGGTGGGTGGTATGTGGATAACCTCTCCCAGTTCCTTCCCCGTCGGCCTATATATACTCAGAGTGTTTGCCATGTCTGTACTTGAAAAAGCTGTAACAAGCGAAACGTCGTACCAATAAAGGTTTCGATCTCACACGGTGTTTATTCTCACAGTCTTGTCGGCGTTTGCCATTGTGTTTCAAGCTTGTTTTCATCAACTTATTACGGTCAGTGAGCGGCAGTCTTGGTGCATCAAGAAGGAACTTTGTCCATAATATTCGTGACTCGCAGGACACGATGTTTAACCGAGGTGGAATTTAGTGGACGAATCCCAAGAGCCTGAAGAAAATACCAGAATTAAAGTTATGTGCATATTATGCAATTTATAGCTGCATATGAATGACCTTAACATAACGTACAAGAAACGAGGTTACAGACAACACCATGCAGTTATTGATAACAGTATAACAAAATAAAAGGCGATTACAAAGATATATTGTACTGTTGATAATTATAGCACTAACATATCAAGTGTAAGTTACAGACGACACAATTCAAATATGTCAGAAATATCAAGTCACAGACATTTACAATCAGCAATTGTGGTGGCGTAGGAGAAGCGAGACGAAGTGACCATCGGTTAGCAAATGTTTACAAATATATACGACAGGTAGTCTTGATACAGAACACTTTGTTAACTACAGGAAGTGTCGCTACACAGCATACAGACAGTACAGTAAGATGGTGTTTGAAGATTCTGGGGGGAAAATCGTGTACCTCTGCCAGCATGTACCTTAGAAATAAATCAGGACTGAATTTCCTGCTTTGGGAGATCACGTTGGATTCAAGCATCCTACCTGTAGTATGTGAAGTTATTCACAGGTTCATACTTGCCAAGGAGAACATAATTGTGACATAGACTCGCAGGTGTGTATACAGTTTCATCTTGTGGCAGGATGTCCTCAGAACATCTCACAATATCAGTCGTCAACTTGCTCACATCAGCTTTGGATATTACGGTAGTGTGGTGTTCACCAATGGCAAACATGGACAATATTAAATTACAGCAATGACTGAATGAGAGTAAAAATGTCCGTATGTCGGTGGGTAGGAAGAATAAATTACGTAACATTGGTACTGAAAATATATTAATGGTAATGTTGAAGTATGGAAGACAAATGAGTGGAAGGGTGGTGAGTTAAACACAAAGAACAGTTGGAGTTTTATTCACCGACGTTTCGTCCTTACCAGGACATTCTCAAAGTACATACAGTTTCAGAAAATTAACAGCTTATATAATCCATCCTTGCCGTGTTCCCCTCCCTCTATACTCTCATCCGTCCTCTACCCTTTTTGAGAATGTCCTGGTAAGGACGAAACGTCAGTGAATAAAACTCCAACTGTTCTTTGTGTTTAACTCACCACCCTTCCACCCATTAATGGTAATCTAATCCGCATATCTGAAAGTGGTCGTGACTTAGCAGTATTAACCGATTGCACTTTGAACTTTAACTGTTAGATTAACAATGTCGTTAAGATATGTGGACTAAATCTTAGAGATATTGTTTTTGTTAAGAACTACCTTGATGAGAATTCTGTGAAGAAGTTGGTCATAAGTAGTGTCATTACTAGAATGGATTGTTGTAAATTACTATACTATAGTCTGCCAAAATGTCAGCTTAACATGTTGGAGAACATTAACATTAGAGCTGCAAGGTTGATTAAAGGTGTCCACAACGTTGTTTGAACCAAAATGTTCTTCTAATGTTGGGTTTTGTGCCTTTTAATTTGGTGCTTCTACGGTATATAACAGTTTGGCATTGCACATTCAAGATAGATAATATCGAAAGCTTCAAGATAAAGTTAGACATTTTTTATTTTCCAAGTGTTATGATCTTGATGATTTAACTCTTAATGAAGAATATCCACTGTGATTTGTTGTAATATGTCTTCATGTTTGGCTGTCAATCTTCTTTTTTTTAGGGTAAGGTGATTTTATGTATGAATCTTTGTCATTTTTCTGTCAATTTTTTGCTGGGTGTATTTGTAGTATAATGCTTTATAACATGCATATATTACGTATCATTTAAGAAAAAATGTCGATCCTACAGAGTGCTTTGGCGGGGGTAGGACCAGATAAACAGTATGAACAAGAAATATTAAAATAGCAACAATTGGAAAGGGAAGGGGTGACTGTGCTTACCACACTACACATTGTTTACAGTCCTGAAGTACAGTAGAAGTCAGAGTGCTTGTCCAAATCAACTTTTATGAGACTCAAAGCCTCGAGGTACACTAGGTATTTGGAGTTTTAAGGATTTGAAGTTTACTTCAGGATTATTTCATGGAAGTTACTTGGTGACCTGAAAGGTAAACATTTGTTTAGGCCAATTTAGATTTCTAGCTTGTGTCCCACTACCTGTGTTTGATCGTTTAATTTTCAATCTCATACTTCATTAGTTACAGCCCCTACAAGATTTAGTAGTGTTGACTTGGTAAATAGCCAGTAAGTTGAGTTATTTTGAGGAAATACTTTGTAGAATTACATAATTTGATTTCTAATTATTTTGTGGAACTAATATTTCCCATGTAAGCGTGGACACACATATTTGATGCACCATAGGCTAAACTAGACAAAATTATATCAGGTTATAATGAGTGAAGTTAGGCAGTTCAAAGTGGTACAGTGCCAACTTAAGTAATTTTACCTTTGTGTTAGCTCTTTTGGTCAGAACTTTGATGTGAAAGTTGAATCAAGAGCCAATTTTCAGTTCTTAATATTATTGTTTTCTTTATAGTAATGTTTCAATAGAAGAAACTATTCACCCATCTTTTTCATTTCATAACCTAACTGCAATTATCTTTTCATGAGATAGCTTGAAATTATAGATGACGCGTACAGTGACGGACGATAGTGATTATTATATGTTATTATTACATATTTGCTGGACAGCTCGAGTGCCATTTTTTTCTTTACGTTATGAATTTTGTATTTTTGAGTGCTATTATGATTAATCTTTCCTGTTCTTAGTTATATTGCAATTGATTTAAATGCATCTGGATTATTTATTTATCTATTTAACATGTATGACACATCGCCGATGCATATTTTACTTGTTACCAACTCAGAGGACCACAATGGGAATAAGTTTCATATGCTTTATTGTGTCGTCCTCGCAATTTTATATGTTGTATCTGTGTATCTTATTGCCAATAAGCCCAATCCGAATTTGATATTAGTTAGCCTGCGCCACGCGACGCGATCACGATGCATGAAAGATAAACATAACCCATGACGTCACTGCGAAGCAGATGGCGCCACTTTAGGTGTTGCCAAAAATGCCGTAGCAGACGTATTTTTCGCCAGATTTAGCCATATTTTTCGCCAGACATTATTTCAAATTGCAGTAAAAAAACGAAAGAGTTTTTGTGCAATCTATTTAGCTATTATTGACTTTGATAAGTAATAGAAACATATTCCGGTAAAATTAGAAACCTTTAATAGTCATGGTGGTTATCCTTTAATTGAGGAAACTCCTCACTTCTTTTCCCTTGTTTTTTACCCAACCGCTTGATCTATCTTATTGTATTTACTTTTAATGTTTATTCCTATTTATTTTTGACATAACCGCTGTCTATTTTTTTGTTTTATCTTAATTAGTAATTATTGTTTGACATCGTCACTGTATTGGTTTGGTTTAGTTATTCTGACTTATCATTTTTTTTTTTTCATTTACATTGTCATTATTACATAGTAGGTTCGTTCTTAATGGGCACAATCAGTTGCACAAGAAGAAACCCCACAAATGCAAGCCAAAGAGAGAGAGAGAGAGAAAGGTCGACGGTAGATTTTATTATTATTTATTTATTTATTTATTTATTTATTTTTGAGAGAGAGAGAAAGGGAGAGAGAAGGTCGAGACTAGAAATATTTTTCTTTTGTAGAGAGAGAGGGGGAGGAGAGAGGAACGAAGGGAAAGACGGAAAGAGAAAGAGAGGAGGGGAGAAATAAACAGAAACACGAGAGAGAGAGAGAGAGAGAGAAAGAGAGAGAGAGAGAGAGAATCTTCTTCAGCGATTTACTGCAGGAGGCGTTTAGCAGCACCTCAAACACTTTTAAGAACCTAAGTATGGAGGAGACTGCAAGAGACCCTAAGGCCTACACTAGGCAGTTCCATATCCCTAACCACGTGCCATCCCTATTCAGAAAGTTATCTTTTCTGAAGAACGTAGGAATGAATGAGACTGCAAAAGACCCTAAGGCCTACACTAGGGAGTTCCATAAAGCTGTCTCACCTTCTCTTAAGACAATTATACTGTACAGTATATTGTTTCAGCGCTCACTAACTACCTGGCGGTTACCAAGTCTATTCCACTCATTAACCACCCTATTAGTAAACCAGTTCTTGCCTATTTTCCTTCTTAAACCTAAAATTGTCCAATTGAAACCCATTACTACGAGTCCTGGCGTGCTGTCTTAATATGATGACCTTGCCTGCATCACCCTTGTTAATGCTCTTGATCCATTTGAAGACTTCTGTGAGATTACCCCGCACTCTACATCTTTCTAGAGTGTAAGTTAAGGTGCCTAAGCCTCTCTGTATTACCACCTGTGCCCTCTGTGTTTTGGGAAACTATGCCGCTCTCTCTCAGAAAGGTAACGAAGCAAAGCGCTTTCGTGTATTCACAAAACGTTGGAAATTTGAATAACGAAAGCGCTTTGCCTCCTTTACCTTTCCTGTTGCATGTGTGCATGTGTGCATGTGTGTATGTACTGTATGTATGTATGTGTGTGTGTGTGCGCGTGTGTTTGTGTATGTACGTGTTTGTGCGTGCGCGCGCGCATGTGTGTGATTCACCATGGCCTTGGATTACGTGATGGGTTCGTGATCGACAGTTATTAACCTCCCGGATGAAAACTCAGAGCTGGCATATGTGTATTTGTGTGTGTGTGTGTGTGTGTGTGTGTGTGTGTGTGTGTGTGTGTGTGTGTGTGTGTGTGTGCGAGTTTGTGCGTGCGTGCGTGTGTGTGTGAAAATGCGTGGACGCATATGTGGGTCCATTTTGACGTATACCACATGACTACTACACACACACACACACACACACACACACACACACACACACACACACACACACACACACACACACATATGCGACACCACCGCCACCACCACCACCACCTCCACCTCCACCACCGCCACCACCACCACCACCACCACCACCACCTCCACCACCACCACCTCCACCACCACCTCCACCACAAAAGCCTTACAAATGTGCAGCGGGAGTTTAACCCCGTTTATAGGAACATTCGCCTCTCTCTCTCTCTCTCTCTCTCTCTCTCTCTCTCTCTCTCTCTCTCTCTCTCTCTCTCTCTCTCTCTCTCTCTCTCTCTCTCTCTCTCTCTCTCTCTCTCTCTCTCTCTCTCTCTCTCTCTCTCTCTCTCTCTCTCTCTCTCTCTCTCTCTCTCTCTCTCTCTCTCTCTCTCTCTCTCTCTCTCGTTCTCCTCTCTCTCTCTCTCTCTCTCTCTCTCTCTCGCTCTCTCAATAAATGAATAAATAAAATGATAAAAAATCGCTCTAGCGTCGACCCTTCTCTCTCTCTCTCTCTCTCTCTCTCTCTCTCTCTCTCTCTCTCTCTCTCTCTCTCTCTCTCTCTCTCTCTCTCTCTCTCTCTCTCTCTCTCTATTTCTCGCTTCTTTTGGTATTAATATTTGTCTTTCTTTTTCTCTTTGCAGGTAAGCTTGGGAGGATCCTCAGCAAAAGATGGTTCAGTATCCCGGTGTTTAATTGAAATTCGAAGAGGTACAGGTGAGAGCACTGACCTCCTCCTTCTTCCCTTTCTTCTTCTTCTTCTTCTTCCCTTTCTTCCTCTTCTTCTTCTTCTTCCCTTCTTCTTCTTCCCTTCTTCTTCTTCCCTTCTTCTTCTTCCTCTTCCCTTCTTCTTCCCTTCTTCTTCTTCTTCTTCCTCTTCTTCTTCCTCTTCTTCTTTTTCTTCTTCTTTTTCTTCTTTTTCTTCTTCTCTTCTTCTTTTTCTTTTTCTTCTTCCCTTCTTCTTCTTCTTCTTCTGCATCTTCCTCTACCTTCCTTGTTGTTGTTCTACTTCTTCTGCTACTCCTTGTTGTTCTTCTGTTTCCTCTTCTTCTTCCCTTTTTTCTTCTTCTCTTCCTTCTTCTTCCCTTTCTTCTTCTTTTTTTCTTCTTCCGCCCTTTTTTCTTTTCTTCTTCTTCTTCTTATTCTGTTTCTTCTTCTCATTCTTCTTCTTCTTCGTCGCCTTGTTGTTGTTCTTCTTCTTTTTCTTCTTCTCTTTCTTCTTCTTCGTCTTCTTCTTCTTCATTGTTGTTCTTCTTCCTCTTTTTCCCTTTTTTTCTCTTCTTCTCCCTTCTCTCTCTCTCTCCCTCTCTCTCCCTCTCTCTCTCTCTCTCTCTCTCTCTCTCTCTCTCTCTCTCTCTCTCGCTCTCTCTCTCTCTCTCTCCCTCCCTCTCCATCTCTATCTCTTTCTCAAGCTTGTTTTTTTTCTAGTTTCTAATCAATCACCTGTTAAACTGGAAGCGATCACCAAACGATGACTTTTTTTTTGTCTATAATCCTTCTAAGGTCCTCGTTATCTATTTGGCTAGAGTTACTCCTCTTCTATTCCCCTCCCCCTCTTCCACTCCCCTCCCCCTCTTCCCCTCCCCTTCCCCTCTTCCCCTCCCCTTCCCCTCTTCCCCTCCCCTTCCGCTCTTCCACTCCCCTTCCCCTCTCACCCTCCCCTCTCACTTCCCCTCTTCCCCTCCCCTTTCCTCTCTCACCCTCCCCTTCGCCTCTCACCCTCCCCTCTCACATCCCCCTCTTCCCCTCCCCCTCTTCCCCTCCCCTTCCCCTCCCCCTCTTCCCCTCCCCTTCCCCTCCTCTTCCCCTCTTACCTTTCCCTCTCACTTCCCCCTCTTCCCCCTCCCCTCCCCCTCTTCCCCTCCCCTTTCCTCTCTCACCCTTCCCTCTCACTCCCCCCTTCCCTCTCACTCCCCCCTTCCCTCCCCTTTCCTCTCTCACCCTCCCCTCTCACTCACCCTCTTCCCCTTCCCCTTCCCCTTCCCCTCTTCCACTCTCCTCTCACTCCCCCTCTTCCCCTCCCCTTCCCCTCTCACCCTCCCCTCTCACTCCCCCTCTTCCACCTCCCCTTCCCCTCCCCTTCCCCTCTTCCCTCCCCTTCCCCTCTTCCACTCTCTCCTCCCTTCCCCTCTTCCACTCTCTCCTCCCTCCCCCTCTTCCCCTTCCCTTCCCCTCTCACCCTCCCCTCTCTTCCCCTTCCCCTTCCCCTCTTCCACTCCCCACTCACTCCCCCTTTCTTCCCCGTACCCTTCCCCTCTCACCCTCACCCTCACCCTCACTCCCCCCTCTTCCCCCTCCCCTTCCCCACTCCCCCCTCTTCCCCCTCCCCTTCCCCACTTTCCCCCTATCATCTACCTCTTCCCCCTTACCCTTCGCCCACTCCCCTTACTCTCTCTTCCCCTTACACCCTCTCCTCCCCCCTTCCCTCACTTCCCCCTTCCCCTCCTCCCCTCTTCCCCCCGTCCCCTCTCACATTTCCCCATTTCCCACCTCTTACCCCTTTCCTCTCTTCCCCTCCTTCCCCCTCCCCTCTCCCGTTCGCCCTCTTCCCCTCCCGTCCTCCCTCCCCTCCCCTCCCTCTCCCCCTCTCCCTCCCTCTCCCCCTCCCCCCCTCGTTTGATGAGCAGTCTGTTCATGCGCCCAGGGTCAATTACACCCGCTAAACGAGCCCTCGAGTATTTGAGGGTCAGCGAGGCTCGTCCTCGGGGTAACGAGGCAAGTGCCAAGCCAATGCTTCGGCGACAACTCGAGTGCCACTCCAGCTTCCGGCCATTAAGCTTCCTTCCTTCCGGGGGAGAGGTGAGGAGGGAGGGAGAGAGGGAGTTGGAAAAGAGGGGAGAGGGGAAGAGGGAAAGTTGAGGAGGGTAGACGGGGAGGAGTGAGGGGAAAAGAGGGGGGAAGGGGGAGGGGAAGGGGAGGGAGTGAGGGGAAAAGAGGGGGGAGGGGAAGAGGGAAAGTTGAGGAGGGTAGACGGGGAGAAGGAGAGAGGGGGAAAGATGGGGAAGGGGAAGGGGAGGGAGGGAGGGGAAAAGAGGGGAGAGGGGAAGAGGGAAAGTTGAGGAGGGTAGACGGGGAGAAGGAGAGAGGGGGAGAGATGGGGAAGGGGGAGGGGACGGGGAGGGAGGGAGGGGAAAAGAGGGGAGAGGGGAAGAGGGAAAGTTGAGGGGGGTAGACGGGGAGAAGGAGAGAGGGGGAGGGGAAGGGGAAGGGGAGGGAGTGAGGGGAAAAGAGGGGGGAAGGGGGAGGGGAAGGGGAAGTAATTCTAGTGAAACAGATAATGAGGACCTTGGAAAGTAGAAGAAAAAAATCCTCGTTTGGTGATCGCTTCTAGTTTCCCAGGTGATTACAAGTTAGGAAGCACAAGCGAGAGAGAGAGAGAGAGAGAGAGAGAGAGAGAGAGAGAGGGAGAGAGAGAGAGAGAGAGAAGGAGACAGGGAGGAGTGAGAGGAGTGAGAGGAGAGAGAGAGAGAGAAAGAGGAGAGAGTGGAGATCAAGAAATGAGATATAGATGAGAGAGAGAGAAGGAGACAGGGAGGAGTGAGAGGAGAGAGAGAGAGAGAAAGAGGAGAGAGTGGAGATCAAGAAAGGAGATATAGATGAGAGAGAGAGAAGAGAAAGGGAGAAAGATAGAGAGGAGGACGAGAGGAAATAGGGAGGAGAGAGGGGAGAGAGACAATGAGACAGAGAGGGAAGAGAGAGGAGAGAGAAGAGGCAGGAAGGAGACGGGGATGGAGAGAGGAGAGAGAGAGAGAGAGAGGAGACAGGGAGGAGTGAGAGGAGAGAGAGAGAGAGAAAGAGGAGAGAGTGGAGATCAAGAAAGGAGACAGATGAGAGAGAGAGAAGAGAAAGAGAGAAAGATATAGAGACAGAGAGTGGAGATCAAGAAAGGAGACATAGATGAGAGAGAGAAAGATAGAGAGGAGGACGAGAGGAAATAGGGAGGAGAGAGGGGAGAGAGACAATGAGACAGAGAGGGAAGAGAGAGGAGAGAGAGAGATAGAGAGAGGATAGAGGAGAGAGAAGAGGCAGGAAGGAGACAGGAATGGGAGAGAGGAGAGAGAGAGAGAGAGAGAGAGAGGGGGAGGGAGTGAGGGAGAGAGAGTTTAGCGAGGGCGATATCATCGTCTTAATCGACTATACGATCACCATGGAGACACGACCCTCAGACTATACAATGAACTCGCCGCATCGACCATCGTACCAAATGTGTCCCACCTCGATATTGCGACCTCCTCGCTGAGGCAAACCCTTGTATTCGTGAGGTTCCGTCCACCTGTAATGGGCCAATGGCTTTAATACAGTTACGATAATGATAAAAAGACAATGCAATGATGATAAAAGATATATTTTTTCAATTTGTTTTATTCCTTCTTCACTTGTTCTTTCGATGTGTCCAAACCATCCCAATACCTTTTCATCAGCCCAGTCTGCTATCTCCCTTTCCACCCCAGGTCTCCTCCTCACCTCCTCGTTCCTCACTCTATCCAGCCTAGTGACCCCTACCATACTCCCCACACATTTCATCTCGAACACATTCAAACCTTTCCTCTCTTCCTCTCTTAATTTCCAAGTTTCCGCCACGTACAAAGCCGTCGGGACAATTACCCCTTCATGCAGTCTCCTCTTTGCACCCATTCCCAAATGTCTGTTTGTCACGACACTTTTTTAATCCCCCAATGCGCTCACTTGCTTCCCTCAATCTACGTTCTACCTCCACCTCCACTCCTCCCTTTCCTGCCATATGTGACCCCAAATACTTAAAGATATCCACTTCCTCCAGCTCCTCTCCTTTAAGACTTACTTCTAACTCGCTGCCACCCTCTCCCCTCGTACATCTCATTACTTTGGTTTCAACCAAATTTACCTACAACTTTCCCCTATCGCATACCTTCCCAAACTCCGTCACCCTTAATCCTCCCTCTGATCCTGCCACAAGCACAGTGTCGTCCGCAAACAACAACTGGCTCACCTCCCACTCTTCTCTCCGTTTTCTTTGACCATTCACCCCTTCGCCTTTGCCACCCGCGCCGCTCCGCCCGTGTAGGCGACACCCTGAACAGCCAGGGCGACATGACGCATCCCCGACCCAGTCCCACCTTTACCTCAAACCACTCGCTCTCACCATTCCCAATTCAAACACAGGCTCTACCACTCTCAGAACTCTTGACTGACCTTAACAGTTTTACTTCAATCCCATATATCTGCAAAACCTGCAAACAAAATATTTAAATAAATTAGAGATGATTTATATCTGTTTTGCAGATATCAAAAATTTCTAAATAATTGTAATTGCTTTTTTTAATTATTTGTTTATTTATTGATTATTATAAATGATGAAATTTATCTTATCGTGATTTTTTTTTGTTATCGCTTTGGTTTTATTATTATTATTATTTTTATCATCATTGTTATTATTTTCATTATTATTATTATTATTATTATTATTATTATTATTATTATTATCATCATTATTGCTATTTTTCTCATTAACATTATTATCATTAACATCATCATCATCATTATCATTAACATCATCATCATCATCATCATCATCAATCATCAATCATCATCATTCTATTTTGTTGATCTTTATCGGACCTTATGACTTGTAAGGAAAATAGTGAAGACATTGTTTACCAAATCGTTTTTTATATAACAGAGATACTGGCACCGACAGCAGCCCATACAAAACAACTCAACACACAGACACACACACACACACACACACACACACACACACACACACACACACACACACACACACACACACACACACACACACACATAAATACACACACACACGTACATAAACATATACATACGCACACATGCATAGATACACACACACACACACACACACACACACACACACACACACACACACACACACACACATACACACACACGTACATAAACATATACGTACACACATAGATACACGCACACGTAATACATATATGCATCTACACGCACGTAATACATACACACATATAAACACACACACACACACACACACACACACACACACACACACACACACACACACACACACATATATATATATATATATATATATATATATACATATATATATATATATATATGTATATATATATATATATATATATATATATATATATGTATATATATATATAATATTCAGTATATATTGCTGACCATACATATTCACTGACAATACTAAAATAATGGCTATCAGTAACAGAAAAAAAACATAAGAGCGTATAAGATTGACGGGGGACTACAAGAGACCATAATGCCTACACTAGTCAGTTCCATGTCCCTTACCACCTCTCAATTCTCTCCTCTCTCTCTCTCTTCTTTCTCTCAAAACCTATGTCTACCTCTCTGTCACTGTCTCTCTCTACTTTTCTATCTCTCTACCTTTCTATCTATCTATCTATCTGTCTGTCTCTCTACCCATTTCTCTCTCTCTCTCTCTCTCTCTCTCTCTCTCTCTCTCTCTCTCTCTCTCTCTCTCTCTCTCTCTCTCTCTCTCTTTCTTTCTCCCTCCTAGTTGCATCGGTGTTGACACTGTCTCGGGGTCATAAGGTCGCACGAAACCTCTGACACTGAGAGGGAGGGAGTGTGGGAGGGGGGGAGGGAGGGGAGGGGAGAGGTAAGTCCCGTTGAAAAGGGAAATAGGCAAGAACTGGTTTACCTAACCGAGTGGTTAATTAACGAATGGAATAGACTTGGTAACCGTCAGGTAGTTAGTGAGGGCGCTGAAACAATACATAATTGGTCGTTTCAAGAGAGAAGGTTTGATCTCTTTATGCATGACAGATGGTAAGGGACATGGAACTGCCTAGTGTAGGCCTTAGGGTCTCCTCCGTTCTTGTGTATGTTGTTAATGAATGGAATAGACTTAGTAACCATGTATTGAAAGCCGAAGCAGTAATTGGATGACAGGTGGTTAGTGACATGGAACTGCCTAGTGTAGGCCTTAGGGTCTCTTGTAGTCTTCTCCATTCTTATGTTTCTCTGTTCTTAAGAGAAGGTGAGATAACTTATGGACGGTGGTAAGGGACATTGAACTTCTTAGTGTAGGCCCTAGGGTCTATTGTAGTCTCCTCCATTCATATGGACGGGTGTTTCCAGCGTTTCTATCCCAAATTGTGATACGTTGAAGTTTGTATTGCGTTGGGGGGGGGGTGACAGCCTAGGAGGGGGAGAGGGGGGAAGGGGGGAGTGGGGTGTCAGATTTTGTTTCATTGTATTGCAAATGTATTGATCATTGTCCATTCTTGTTGCTGTTAGAGACGTGGATGTGTACGTTTGGTCCCCCACTTACGCACACATGTGTACACATTCACGAACGGATATGCACATGAGCATGGACGCACACACAAACACACACACACACATGAGCTCTGAGCTCTCATCCTGGGGTTGATAGCACATGAATCAAAACCATGGGATGTCACACGCACACACACATACACACACACACACACACACACACACACACACACACACACACACACACACACACACACACACACACACACACACACACATCACATACACACAAATACACATACAACGCCCCCCTATCACGCCACGCCACAAGGCACAACAGCAAACTCGGGCCACTCCGTCCGTACTGCGCTTCATTAATTAATTAAATCTAATCCTAGAATGAACGAAAATTTTACATTGTCACTGTATCACTGCTAAACCAATAAACTGATTATTATTAGCTGCAGTGGGAAATGCTAAGAAAATAACCGTGATAAGTGAGGAAAATGGAGGAGAAATAAGGAAGGATGAAGTGAAGGCAGTTGTTAAGATGATGAAAGCAGGTAAGGCACCTGGTCTGGATGGATGCCACGCAGAATGTCTAAAAAAAGGGGGTGCAGTGATGTTGGACTGGTTGGTGAGGTTATTTAATGTTTGCTGGAGAGAGGGTAGAGTGCCGGAGGACTGGAGGAGTGCCTGTATAGTTCCACTTTACAAGGGAAAAGGGGACAAGTGTGAATGTAGTAGTTTCAGAGGAATTAGCTTGTTAAGTGTAGTTGGGAAGGCTTATGGGAGGATCTTGATTGAGAGGATTAGGAGAGGAACAGAGGGAGTAATTGGTGAGGAACAGTGTGGATTTAGGACGGGTAGAGGTTGTGTAGATCAGATCTTTGTGGTAAGACAGATATGTGAGAAAGCTATAGGAAAGGGGAAGGATGTTTTTTGGGCTTTTATGGATCTGGAAAAGGCTTACGATAGGGCAGACAGAAAGGCACTGTGGGAGGTTATGCAGATATACGGGATAAGAGGAAAGCTTCTGGGAGCTGTCAAGAGTTTTTATGAGAATAGTAGAGCTTGTGTCAGGATTAGAAATGGAGAGAGTGAGTGGTTCGAGGTAAAGGTGGGACTTTGTCAAGGATGCGTTATGTCGCCCTGGCTGTTCAACTTATACATGGATGGGGGTAGTGCGAGAAATAAATGCAAGGGTAGTGGGTCAGGGATTAGAGATAGTTAAAGAAAATGGAGAACAGTGGGAGGTGAGCCAGCTGTTGTTTGCGGACGACACTGCGCTTGTGGCAGGATCGGAGGGATTGAGGAAGTTGGTAACAGAGTTTGGGAGAGTATGTGATAGAAGAAAGCTGAAGATAAATGTGGGTAAAAGTAAGGTGATGAGATGTACAAAGGGTGAAAGTGGCAGTAGACTGGAAGTGAGCATTAAGGGAGACCGACTGGAGGAAGTGTATAGTTTTAGATACTTGGGTGCAAATGTGGCTGGAAAAGGTGGAGTGAAGGTGGAGGTAGAATGTAGATTGAGAGAAGCGAGTAAATGCCTTGGTGGATTAAAGAGTGTAATGAGGAATAGACATTTGGGAATGGATGCGAAGAGGAGATTGTATGAAGGAGTGATTGTGCCAACAACACTGTATGGGGCAGAAAGATGGAACATAAGAGAGGAAGAGAGAAGGAGTTTGAATGTGTTTGAGATGAGGTGTCTGAGAAGTATGATGGGGGATACTAGGCTAGATAGAGTGAGAAATGAGGAGGTGAGGAGGAGAACAGGAGTGGAAATGGAGTTGGGAGATAGGGTTGATGAAAGAGTATTAGTATGGTTTGGACACATGGAAAGAATGAGTGAAGAAAGACTAGTAAAAGAGGTATGGAAGGCAGATGTGGAGGGAGTGAACATGAGGGGTTACTAGGATGAGGTGGATGGATGGGGTGAAGGGGGCTTTGGGGAAGAGGGGAATGTCTGTTGAGGAAGGACGGGAGAGGACAGAAGACAGGGGTAAATGGAGAATGGTTGTATATGGATGATATTGTGATGCATGAGGTGGAATGGGCGGGGGGATGGGGAGTGAGGTAGTATGTGTGAGCAAAATTTGACGCAGCCCGAAGGGATTTCTCCCTGTCTTATCCTTTTATGCAATGGGGGTGGGGCGCCGATTTAATGAAGCGGCATTGCTGTGGATGTGCTGTGTCTTGCGACACTGCTTCTGACCCAGGGCAGTGGACAAGGTGCAGGGATGACCCGTCATCCAGGAGGTGCTAAGAAGGAAGAGGGAGGGTGGAGGGGTGTGGAGTGTGTTTAGGGATGGAATGGGTGGGATTGATTTTAAGCCTTTCCCTTTTTGGCTACCTCCCTTGTAAGGGGGGAAAAGCCTTGGTATATGTATGTATGTATTATTATTATGTTGGATGGTGTTGTTCACAACATATGGTAGCATTCGAGTGGTACCAGCTTCTCTGGAGGCGTGGAAAACAAGTTTTGTTTCTTGTCTTTATTCGAGTGAATATCTCCCGCTCTCCGAAGAGGAACGGTTCATTATATACATCAATCCGGCAAGGTTGCCGACAAGGGAAAAATATTTACATGGTCGCTGTTTCCAGCGAGACTAGACATCGAAATTATTTAATTTACATACAGGGCTAACAAGAAATGATGATACATCACTTTGTATCATTTATATACATACATACATATATATATATGTGTGTGTGTGTGTGTGTGTGTGTGTGTGTGTGTGTGTGTCCGAATGTGGACTGGAGAGAATAATAACCTTGTGGAAATTTATTGTCGAAGTGGCAATATCTTCGTTAGCAGGAATCAAGGGTTTGGTGACAGCTGTGCGCGTCCGAGGTCATGACCCCGATAATTTGGAGTCTCAGGACAATAGACTTGACCGCGACGCTTGACGCATGACACCGTTGTGGTGCTATGCATGTGCATGCGTATGCGCGTACTCGTCTAGATGTAGGTAGAAAGGAGACTGCGTCATTTTAGAGGTTCTAGAAGTTCTCCAACAATTATTATTATTAATATTATTATTATCGTTGTCTTCATTGTAAGAGGGGCAGAGGGGAAAACACACAAATAGAACGAGAGTTTATTCTTTAACTAGTTTCGCACTATGGTGCTTCTTCAGAGAGAATATTACACAACAGAAAATACTGGCAACAAATGCAGAAAATGTGTGGGTAATGAACTAGGATAGGTCTGAGTTCAAGGAGGCTCTAAATCTCGTGCATTGATCGTACTGACACTCCGTGGGATGCCTCTGGTGATCATTCGTCCCGTTTTCTTCCACTCTTTTGCTGCGTGCCGTGCTGTTGTCTCCGATAATTTTATATCACCCACTCTATTGTTCGTACATTTGTTGGTGGCTATGTACAGAGCTTCTACGATTTTTCTTTGTCTTTTGCTGAGATTATTATGCAGAATAATCGCTTGATCCCATTTAGGTAGATGTCCTTCTTCGTCTATGTGGTTCACGAGTGCACTTGTGTTGCGGTGGTATTTGACATCGGCTTTGTGATCTTGTAATCTTGTGCTTAATCCCCTGTAAGTTTCTCCTATATATGCACTGTTACACCCCGAACATGGAATTTTATAAACTAAACTTTCGGATTTGTTATTTTCTATCCTTGGTTTGATAAGATCACTAATTTTCTTACCTCGTTCTATTTGTGTGTGTTTCCCCTCTTCCTCTCTCACAACCTGTCAAGATGTCGTCACATTGTCTTCATTGTTATTACACACACACACACACACACACACACACACACACACACACACACACACACACACACACACACACACACACACACACACACACACACACACACATTATATTTTCTCTTAATGCAATTGTCATCCTTATTAGGATGACCAAATTACCTTAGTTAGCTGGGAGCAGATAACGACAGCAATTAGACCCTTAACTATCGACAGTTTCGATAAAATGGCTTGTTTGTCTTTCAAATGTAGTTTCATTTAATCTTTTTTCACTCGATACTTTATCTAGTGATTACGCCAAAAACCTAGTTTTTCCTACCCTTCCTCTTCCCCCTCTTCCTCTCCTTCTCCCCTCCTCCCCCTCTTCTCCTCCACCTCCCCTCCCCTCCTCCCCCTCCCCTCCTCCCCCTCTTCTCCCTCTCCCCTCCTCCCCCTCCCCTCCTCCCCCTCTTCTCCCCCTCCCCTCCCCCTCCCCTCCTCCCCCTCTTCTCCCCCTCCCCTCCCCCGCCCCTCCTCCCCCTCCCCTCCCCCTCCCCTCCTCCCCCTCTTCTCCCCCTCCCCCTCTTCTCCCCCTCCCCTCCCCCTCCCCTCCTCCCCCTCTTCTCCCCCTCCCCTCTTCTCCCCCTCCCCTCCTTTTCCTCCCTCCTCTTCCTCCCTCCTCCACCTCCCCCTCCCCTCCTCTTCCTCCCTCCCCCACCTCTCCTCTTCCTCCCTCCTCCACCTCATCTCCCCTCCCCTCCCCTCTTCTTTTCCCTCCGTCCTCCTCTCTCCCCTCACTCTTCCTCTTCCTCCCCTCCTCAACCTCCACCCCCTCTTCTTCCCCCTCCCCTTCCCTTCTTCTCCCTCCTCCTCCTCCTTCTCCTCCTCCTCTTCCTCCTCCTCTTCCTCTTCCTCCTCCTCCTCCCCTCCTCTTCCTTCTCCTCTTCCTCCTCCTCTTTCTCGTCCTCCTTCTCTTCCTCCTCCTCCTCCTCCTCCTCCTCTTCCCCCTCCTCCTCCTCTTCCCCCTCCTCCTCCTCTTCCTCCCCCTCCTCCTTCACCTCCATCTTCCTCCATCAAAGGCAGGATACCTTTC
>NC_134806.1:47177237-47192237 GCF_046742065.1 Oratosquilla oratoria
CTCGTCTCTCCACCCTGTCTAGTCTCCCTCTTGAACACTTCCCGTCTCGCGGCGTCCAGTCAGGAAGACACTTGCTCCATCGCTCATCGTTCCTTCGCGCTGACTTATCTGCTCAATTCCTCTTCCTCTCTTTTTCCAAAGCCTCCACAATAACCTCTTTCAATTCAGTCCACTCTCTCTTTTTCTCTCTTCCACCCAACTTGCTCTTTTTCTCTCTTTGAACGTTATTCCCACCACTGACCTCTCCAATCTCCTCTCTGCTCAGCTTCGTTTACTTTTTGTTAGCCCAAGTTTTGTTGACGCAAACACAAATCTTTCTGTTTGGCTTTTGAAGGATTTTTTTTTCCTCCTTGGGGATGGTTGCGTTGGGTTAGATTAGGTTACGTTGGGAGCGGTTGGGCAATGTAGGTTTTATGTTCAATTTTGCTTGTGGGATCTTTGTCCGACATTTTATATCAAATATGATGGCAGGTTAGGTTAGGTCATATAAAGATAGGTTGGGTTGGGTTGGGTTGGGTTTGCTGAACTTGTGTTAATTTTGCTAAGGTTAGGTTAGGTTAGGTTAGGAGTTATTGGACAACGACACAGCTACCCTCTAATAGGGGGGAGAAAAAGGGACCAGTGGTATACGTGTACACTAAAGGGGCTATCACACTGGGCTATTTTTCCTCCAACATCCTACCTCCAACCTCCAACCTTCATCTCAATAACTTGAACATGACACCGCTTACAGAAGTCTAGAATTTCTCTAAGAACACTTCCACAGTGTGTCTGACCATCTCTTTGCTAGACGGAAAGATGGTTTGACAGTTGGAGATTTGAAAATTCAAATATTGTAACCGTTTTTTACTCCAACGAACTCTCAACGGTCGGCGTTTGTGGTGGTGAAGGCCGTGGAAGCTGCCCAGTGTGATAACCCCTTACCAACGACAGCTGTGACGTCACCAGTGACCTGTCGAGGTCAAGGGCCAATTACTGTAGAGGTAATGACGTCGGAAGCGGGTAAACAGAGGGAGAGGGGTGATGGTGGGGAGGGATGAAGGTCAGGGTGGGGGAAAGAGGGTGGGAGAGGGGGGATGGTGGGGAGGGAATGGGGGAGAGGAAGATGGGGAGGATGAAGGGCAGGGTGAGGGGAAAAGGGTGGGAGAGGGGAAGGGGGGAGAAGTCGGGGAGAGAAGGGAGAGGGGAGTGGGGAGAAGGGAAAGGGAGGGGGGAAAGAAGAAAAAGGAGAAGGACAGGGAGGGGAGGGAGTGGAGAGGGAGGGAAAGGGGGAGGGGGAACGGGAGGGGGGAAAGGGGGGAAATAAGAGACAAAGGAAAATAAAATATGTGAAAGGCGACACGGCTTGGGGGGGGGAGAGAAATATATTCTTCTTCGTGTATAAAATAAGAAGAAACATGGGGAAGGCAAAGAGGGGAGGAGGGGGACGAAGAGGAAGAAGACGAAGAGGAGGAGGAGGAAGAAGACGAAGAGGAGGAGGAGGAGGAGGAGGAGGAGGAGGAGGAGGAGGAAGAAGAGGAAGAGGAGGAGGAGGAGGAGGAGGACGAAGAGGAGGAGGGGGAAGAAGACGAAGAGGAGAAGGAGGAGGAGGAGGAGGAGGACGATGGTGAGGAGGAGGGGGAAGAAAACGAAGAGGAGGAGGAGGAGGAGGAGGAGGAGGAGGGGAAGAAAAACGAAGAGGAGAAGGAGGAGGAGGAGGAGGAGGACGATGGTGAGGAGGAGGGGGAAGAAAACGAAGAGGAGAAGGAGGAGGAGGAGGAGGAGGAGGACGATGGTAAGGAGGTGGACGAAGAGGAGGAGAAGTTGGAGGGCAGAAGCCTCTGAAGATGGGGATGAAAAAGGAAGATCAGGAGGAAGAGGAGGGAAGGTTGGAGATTGGTGATGGTGGAAGTGTTGGTGGTAATGGTGGTGACTGGGGTGGTGGTGGTGATAGAGTTGGAGTTGATTAATTACGAGTAATTACATATCTGGGAAACTTCCGGGTTAAATTAGGGGGGAAGGGGGAGGGGGAGAAAGGGGGAGAGTGAGTGGGGGGAAGGGGAAGGGGAGAAAGGGGGGGGAACTAGTGTCATCGGAATGATGTTACAAAATCCTTCCTGTGGCCTTCCCTTCCTTCATCGTCTCCTTAATTCCTTTCTTCCTTCCTTCCTTCCTCACTCCTTCTCTTCCTTCCTTCCTCACTCCTTCTCTTCCTTCCCCTTACTGCTTTCTTCTCCTCCTTACGTCCTTCCTTCCTTCTTTTCCTTCATCGTCTCCTTACTTCCTTACCTTCCTTTCCTTCCTTGCTTCTTTCCTTCCTTACTGCCTTCTTCCCTTCCTTACGTCCTTCCTTCTCTTCCTTCCTTCCTCACTCCCTCTCTTCCTTCCTTCCTCACTCCTTCTCTTCCTTCCTTACTGCTTTCTTCCCTTCCTTACGTCCTTCCTTCCTTCCTTCCTTCCTTCCTTCCTTTTCCTTCCTTTTCCTTCCTTTTCCTTCCTTCCTTCCTTCTTTCCTTCCTTACTGCCTTCTTCCCTTCCTTACGTCCTTCCTTCTCTTCCTTCCTTCCTCACTCCTCTTCCTTCCTTCCTCACTCCTTCTCTTCCTTCCTTACTGCTTTCTTCCCTTCCTTACGTCCTTCCTTCCTGCCTTCCTTCCTTCCTTCCTCACTCCTTCTCTTCCTTCCTTACTGCTTTCTTCCCTTCCTTATGTCCTTCCTTCCTTCTCTTCCTTCCTTCCTCACTCCTCTTCCTTCCTTCCTCACTCCTTCTCTTCCTTCCTTCCTCACTCCTTCTCTTCCTTCCTTACTGCTTTCTTCCCTTCCTTACGTCCTTCCTTCCTGCCTTCCTTCCTTACTCCTTCTCTTCCTTCCCTTCTCTTCTCTTCCTCCCTTTCTTCCTTCTTTCCCCTCCTTATTTCTTCATTTCCTCCTCTCCTCCTCCTCTTCCTCCTGATCCCTTCCCCTCCTTCCTTCTCCTCCTTCTCTTCTTTCCTCCTCCTCCCTCCTCCTCCTCCCTTTCCTCCTCCTCCCTTTCTTCCTCCTCCCTCCTCCTCCTCCCTTTCTTCCTCCTCCCTCCTCCTATTCCTCCTCCTCCTATTCCTCCTCCCCCTCTCCCTCCTCCTCCTCCTCCCTCTTCTTTATCCTCTTTCCCTTCTTCCTCCTTTCCCCTCTCCTCCTTCCTTCCTCTTCTTCCTCTTTCTCCCTCCCCTACTTTCTTCCTTTTTTTCTTCTCCTTCTTCCTCCCCCCTTCCTTCCTCTTCCTCCCCCCTCCCCCTCCTTTCTTCCTCCCTCACTCCATCCATTCTCACCCTCCTCCTCCTCCTTCTCCTCCCCCACCTCCTCCTCCTCCTCCTCCTCCTGGGCAAAAATATTCCCAAAATACCTTTTGTTTAAAGTGGCTCTTTCCATCCCCCTCCCACCTCCTCTCAACTCCTCCTCCTCCTCCTCCTCTTCTTCTTCTGTTCTTCCTCTTCTTTCTTCTCATCGTCCTCTTTCTCCTCTTCATCTTCCCTCTCCTACACTTTTTATTCTTCCTTCTCTTCCTCTTTCGGATCTTCCTCCTCTTTCTTCTCATCGTGCTCTTCCATCTCTTCTTCCTCTTCCTCTTCCTTTTACTCTTTCCGTCCCTCCTCTTCTTCCTCTTCCTTCTCATCTTCTTCCTCTTCCTTCTCCTCTTCTTCCTCTTCCTTTTATTCTTTCCGTCCCTCCTCTTCTTCCTCTTCCTTCTCCTCTTCTTCCTCTTCCTTCTCCTCTTCTTCCTCTTCCTTCTGCTCTTCTTCCTCTTCCTTCTCATCTTCTTCCTCTTCCTTCTCCTCTTCTTCCTCTTCCTTCTCCTGCTTCTCTATTCTTCCTCTCCATTCTCCTCCACTTCCTCTTTCTTGTCATCATCCTCTTCCTTCTCCTCCTCTTTTTGTACTTCCTCTTTCTTCTCTTCTTTTCATTCTTCGTTTATTCCTCTTTATTCGCTTCCTCCTCTTCCTCCTCCTCCTCTTCTTCCTCCTCCTCCTCCTCTTTCTCCTCTTTATCCTCTTCTTTTCATTCTTCGTTTATTCCTCTTTCTTCGCTTCCTCCTCCTCCTCCTCCTCCTCTTCTTCCTCCTCCTCCTCCTCCTCTTCTTCCTCCTCCTCCTCTTCTTCTTCCTCCTCCTCCTCTTCATCCTCCTCTTCTTCATCCTCCTCCTCCTCTTCATCCTCCTCTTCTTCATCCTCCTCCTCTTCATCCTCCTCCTCATACTTTCTCTCCTCCTCCTCTCCTCTCCTCTCCTCTCCTCTCCACTCCATTTCTCCTCTTTCACAGACTTGATGAAGTGAAACACTTTAGAGACCTTCACAGCACCCCTACGGACCAGACTCACACATCTTTTATGAATGGAGGATCGTTCTCTTACTCGACCTCCACGATCCCTCCATTCCGCTGCTTCCCCGTTCACACTAGCGGTTTGAATCGTGTCGGTTCAGTTACAGTGTAAGTCAATGGAGGCGTTCACACATAACCGCGCGGCTTTCCCTTGACTAGGCGGTATCGCCGCGGTTTCCGCGCGGTTCAAACCGCTAATGTGAAAAGGGCTTTATCCTCTTCTCCTTTCTCTTACTTTTCCCCCATCCTTCCCCTTTCCTTTCCTTTCCTTTCTTCCTTCCTCTTCTTCCTCCCCTCTCCTCCTCCTCCTCGTCTCTTCCCTTCCTCCTCCTCGTCTCTCCCCTCTTTCCTTTCTCCTCCTTCCCTTTTTCTTTCCTCCCCTCCATTCTTCCTCCTTCATTTCTCCCCTTCCTTCTATTCCTCCTCCTCCCTCCCTCCCTCCCTCCTTTCCCCATTTCCTTTGTCATGAATTACCCCACCTCGCTTGTCCCCTCCCCTCCCCTGATCTCCCCTCCTTCCCACCCTCCTCCACTCCCTTTCTGTACCTCCATCCGCAGTCTTACCCTCCCTCCCTCCTCCCTTTTCCCCTCTCTTCCATTGTCCTGTCTTCCCTTCCTCCTCCTTTCCCCTCCCCTTCCCCTCACTTCCCCTCTGTTCTCCACCCTTTCCTCCCCCTTTCCCCCTCCTCCTCCTCCCTTCCCCCTCCGCTTCCGCTGTCCTGTCCTCGCTTCCCCTCTTTTATCGTCTGTTCTCCTCTCCCCTCTTATCGATGTTTATTTTGGGACGGCGATCGATCATTTACTAACTTTTGTATTTATGGCTTCTTCATCCATTTATTCGTTTCTAAATCTAAATAAACTTTTGAGGTTTCTGCCCAGTAATCCTCGTAGATCAAGGGTTCTCAGCCTTACTTGGCCCATTCACCCCTTTCACCATTTGTCTGAGTGTCATTCCCCCTTCTTTCCAAGATTGTCTGTTTCAAAAAGTGCATTCTAAATAAAATGCAAATATGACTAAAAACCCTTTTATTTTTTCCAAATTAGTAGATATTTTTCCCATATTAGTATAATTCCAGCCCAGGTGACAGGCCAGATAGGCCAAAACCTATCATTGCTTTCCTCGCCGCGTAAACTGACTGTGGTCACAAATCACCCCCAGAAAACCCAAAATTCCCCCCTGGGGGTGAATTTCACCCCTAATGAGAACCACTGTCGTAATGTATATACCAGATGGGATCAATTATGCAATCTCCCCCCCCCACCAACGCTGATCAGCTGTAGAATCTTCAAGTAACAAAGGTTAACTGAGGTGAAGTTAGGTTAGGTTACCTTAGGTTAAGTTAACTGAGATTAGGTTAGGTATGCTTAGGTTAGCTGAAGTTAGGTTAAGGTAATTGAGGTTACGTTAGGTGCAGTTAGGTTATGTCAGCTGATGTTGGGTTAGGTTAGGTCAGCTGAGGTTATGTTAGGTTAACTGAGGTCAGGTCAGGTCAGGTGAGGTCAGGTCATGTCATGTATCGCAAGCCGTGATAATCCACTGTAGAATGTCCATCCCAGCAGCAGCAACACTCAACTCTACAATTTCCATCACAAGTCTTCATTTTACTCTACCATTTCTCCTACACACACACACACACACACACACACACACACACACACACACACACACACACACACACACACACACACACACACACACACGCACGCACGCACGCACGCACGGTGACCCAACTTGACCTCACCTGCCCAGGGAGGATAACGATAAGCTTGTCCAACGTTTCGCTTGGATGTCAGTCATGCGCGCTGAATGCGACGGCTACCCTCCGGTAAGGGGAGATTTCATTAAGATAAAGGGAGAGCCTTCATCCCGACAAAGATGAGACGGGTGTGTGTGTGTGTGTGTGTGTGTGTGTGCGTGTGTTGTAAACGTACACACACACACACACACACACACACACACACACACACACACACACACACACACACACACACACACACACATATACCATCCCCTTGTTCGAAGGGGATGGTTTACGTGTACGTGTGTAATAAAAATGATAATAATAATAATAATAATAGGTTTATTGAGATAGCAGTGATACACTGACAATAATACAATCGAGTACTTTTATGAGTAATATAGTAATTATAAGAGTGATATGTGTGTGTGTGTGTGTGTGTGTGTGTGTGTGTGTGTGTGTGTGTGTGTGTGTGTGTGTGTGTGTGTGTGTGTGTGTGTGTGTGTGTGTGTGTGTGTGTGTGTGTGTGTGTGTGTGTGTGCCAACGTACACACACAGAAGGCAACCCCCAAGACGACCGATTAACAGCCAATCAGAATCCACTATAGAATGACTCCATGACGCAAGACGGCCAATCAGGAGGCTCCTACTCAAGTGCCCACTCCTGGACGACCATAGGGGCCCGACAAAGGAGTCTACGGGAGTCTTGGTACTGAGGGACAAAGGACCCGACTTGCGCAACCTACAAAGGACCCTAATAAGGGCCGAGTAGGGTCAGCTCATCAGGGCCAATTGGCTGATTCGTAACATAAAACTTAAACCAATCAGGGCAATGAACGTCGGTGACGTCACTGATGACGTCATCTACCGGCGATCGATTTCAGTCAGATGTGAGGTCAGTTGGTCGATGTCAGGTAGTGACGTCATTGAATCGAGAATGCGAACACACACACGCGCACTCACGCACACACACACACACACACGCACACACACACACACACACACACACACACACACACACACACACACACACACACACACACACACACACACACACACACACACACACACACACATATCACACAGATAATCCACTGTGGGAGTGAAAAAAAACCTTGTGAGATAGTTGGCCTCTCCATTTCGGCTGCTAACTGCAACCCTCTTCAGCAAAGTACAAGACAGGTGAAGCGGGTAGAGAAATATATATATATATAAATATATATATATATATATATATATATATGTATATATATATATATATGTATATATATATATATATGTATTCCCTTGTCACCAGTGGGAGGGGGAACGAAATGAATTCGGAGAGCCTACTGTACAGGACGGGCTGGCTGGCTGACCTGGAGCAGGAGGAGGAGGAGGAGGAGGTGGAGTGAGGTAGAGGATGAAGAAGAGACATGAGGGAAGTGGAGAAGAAAGGAGGAGGAAGAGAAAGGAGGAAGAGGAGATGGAGGAGGTGGAGGAGGAGGAGAAAGGAAGAGGAAGAGAAAGGAGGAGGAGGAAGAGGAGATGGAGGAGGAAGAGAAAGGAAGAGGAAGAAGAGAAAAAAAGAGGAGATGGAGGAGGAAGAGAAAAGGGGAGGAGGAAGACGAAGAGGAGGAAGATGGAGGACGAAAGGAGACAGGAGGGAAGTGGAAGAGAAAGGAGGTGGAAGAGGAGGAGGAGGAAGATAATTGGTGAGAGGGAGGACAAGGAGGAGTAGGAGGAGGAGGAAGCTAAGCGTCAAAGGTGACCTTCACACTGGGAGGTTCTTCTTGGATGAGGCCGAACTCGATAATCAGGACTCGAACTTTAGCCCAATCATCCCAGTCGATCCTGTGGTTACGTTGACTAATGTGATAGAACAGAGCCCATGTGTTCCACCAATCGAGTGTTCTAATCTCTCCCAGTGTGATGTCCAGATCACAGTCTTGGCAGGGTAATGGTGTTATCACACTGGGCAATTTTTCCTCCGACTGTTGGAGCAAATGTGCAGTCAACAGCTACTACTACCACCATTACTACTACTACTACTACTACTTTTTTAGATAAGTACACGACCTCCATCCTCGTGGAACTATGTGGTGGAAGCAATCAGGATCTGTCTCCCACACAGTTCATTGGTCAATGACTCCCGCCAATGACTGTGGTCGACGAGCCTTTTATTCATTTATTTATTTTTCATTTTAATAAAGCCTAATACAGAAGTTCATTTATCCTACTGCCAACCACCGTCTGCTAAAAATCGAGGTTTTGTACATGTGTTGATTTGGTCGGTGGGGACCTGGTACCTCTCAGGCATGGGAGGGCTGATCTTAGGGGTGAGAATGACAGTCTACATCTCATCCGTGAAACGATGCTGGTTTTTGGTTGTCGTTTCTTTTCAGCCATCACCTCTGCCAGCCGAGCGTAGAATGCCTTTGCTCTAGGACCCATCCCACCTGAAGTCGTAAAGGTTATAGTGGTGAATGAGCCCTGATCCACACTCTGTATACGTTCTTTGTACATCCTGATCTTCTCATACTTGTTCCGGGAGTGAGATACCTCAATGGTTAGGTTGTAACAGGGGGTCAGGGGGTCAAGTATTCGCATGTCAAAGAAAGCCAATTGTCCCCGTGTCCGGAAACCTCTTGCGCTGACATCCACTCTTGCTTCATCTGATGTGTGGGACGTGCGGCATCCGTGGTTCTCCCCTCCTAGTGGGAGTAATGTTGGTTCGATAGTCACATCCTTGCACACCACCTGAAGCATTTGGGCAGTGAGATCTCTTACCTCATCATGTCTAGGGTACACAAGTAAGCACCCATCTCATCTTCCTTCTCTTCCTCCTCCTCCTCCTCCGCCTCCTCTTCCTTCTTCCATTTCTCCTCGTCATCTTCCTCCTGTTTCTCTTCCTCTTCATTTTCCTCTTCCTCATTCACTTTCTTCGTTTCCTATTGCTACTTTTCTTCCTCCTCATCTTCCTCCTCCTCCCCCACGTCCTCATTCTCTTCTTCTTCGTCTTCCTTTCTCCTCATCCTCCTTCCTCCTCATCCTCCTTCCTCCTCATCCTCCATCCTTCTCATCCTCTTCTTCCTCCTACTCCTTTTCTTCATCTTCCTTCTCCTCGTCCTCCTTATCTTCCTCTTCGTCTTCCTCCTCGTCCTCATCATCTTCCTCTTCGTCTTCTTCTTCGTCTTCCTCCTCTCCTCTTCCTCCTCCTCCTCCTCCTCCTCCTCTTCTACCTCATATTTCTTCTCCTTCTCCTCTTTCTTCTCCTCGTCCACCACCCCTACCTCCACCTCCTCTTCCTCCTTCCTCCTCTTCTTCCTCCTCTTGGGGCCAGCTGTGGCTCTCCTCCGACGTCGGCCAAGATTCTTACTTAACTTAGTTGCGCTGCCGCCCCGGCCCGCCCCGCCCCGGCCCGGCCCCCCTAACTCCCTAACTTAACCAGTTAGTTAGCGGATGGACGAGGCCATGTAAGCCAGTTAATTTGCTGCCAGGCGGAGGTCGGCCCTTGCAGGAGGAGGAAGAGGAAGAGGAAGAGGAAGAGGAGGACGATGACGAGGAGGAGGAGGAGGAGGTCAGTTGGATTTGGGTTGGTCTCTCTCTCTCTCTCTCTCTCTCTCTCTCTCTCTCTCTCTCTCTCTCTCTCTCTCTCTCTCTCTCTCTCTCTCTCTCTCTCTCTCTCTCTCTCTCTCTCTATCTCTCTCTCTCTATCTCTCTCTCCTTTTTTTCATCTTCCTTCTCTTTCTCCTCCTCGTTCTTCTGCATCGTCTTTTTTCCCTTCTTCTTTTCCTCCTCCTCCCTCTCCCTCTCATTCTCCTCTTCCTCCTCTTCCTCCTCCTCCTCTTCCTCCTCCTCCTCTTCCTCCTCCTCCTCCTCCTCCTCCTTCTTGTTCTTCATCATTTCCTCCTTCGTCTTCTTCAACCCTACAGAATACTCTGCTCTTGTATGACGTGCTGGTCCCGTGATCGACAGGTATTACCTTTCCGCATGAGAGCCCAGAGATCATATTTAATGCTCAAATACACATACATACACCAACTTGTGTGTTTGTGTGTGTGTGTGTGTGTGTGCTTGTGTGTGTGTGTGTGTGTGTGTGTGTGTGTATGTGTGTGTGTGTGTGTGTGTGTGTACGTTCCATTTGGATAATTGTATTTCGTGTAGACGGAAAAATGGGCACAAATTAAGGGGTGATCACACTGGGCTTCTTCCACGGGTTTCGTTAGCGTCGACCGTTGAGATTTCGTTGGGGTAAAAACGATTACAATATTTGAATTTTCAAATCTCCAACTGTCAAATCATCTTTCTAGCAAAGCCGAAAGATGAACTAAGAGATTATAAACTAGACGAATGTTAGACACACTGTTGAAATGTTCTTAGACAAGTCTAGATTTGAGTAAGCGAAGTCATATTCTAGTTATTGAAGTGGAGGTTGGAGGTAGGATGTCGGAGGAAAATAGCCCATTGTGATAATCCCTTAATCAGAAGCTGAATTAATTTGTTTCTTGTGTATGTACACATACAGCACACTTGCGCATACACATAGGCCTACACGCACATGCATACATAGACAATACAGTTACATACACATACAATACACTTGTACACGTACATGGACACAGATAAATACGCACACATGAAATACTTATACACATACATATGTACACGAACATGTATATATACGCTTGGACAAACGTGCGTGCACACACACACACTTACACACACACACACACACACACACACACACACACACACACACACACACACACACACACAAGTTCGATCGTAAAGGGGAATAGTTTGGAACTTTGTGCCACAATGAACCTGCTCGGACAGACTCTGTCTGTCTGTCTGTCTGTCTGTCTTTGTCTGTCTGTCTGTCATTTCTCCTGTTTCTTTTGTCTGTTTGTTATCTCCCCACTCTGTCAATCCCTGTCTCTCCTGCCTGTCCTGTCCACCCTGTCTATCTCTCTGCCTGTGTCTCTGCCCGTTTGTCTGTCAGTCTCTGTTTTTTCAGTCAGTCTTTATGACCAGTGTGATACAAGAGCTCAGAAACTGACCCTACGGAGACAAAGGCTTATGCACCTTAACTTGGTCCCTCTGGAAAGACGAAGAGTGATCTCTTAGAGGTCTTCAAGGGGGTCAAGGGTTTCAACAAGGGTGATGGTGCAGGCAAGGTCATCAAATTCAGACAGCAGGCAGGACGAAGAGTGATCTCGTAGAGGTCTTCAAGGGGGTCAAGGGTTTCAACAAGGGTGATGGTGCAGGCAAGGTCATCAAATTCAGACAGCAAGGCAGGACTCGTAATAATAGGTTTAGATTAGACAAATCTAGGTTTAAGAATGAAATAGGAAAGAGCTGAGTGGAATAAACTTAATGACGACGCAATGAATACTAAAACAATAATTGGTTGTTTTAGGAGAAGGTGAAATTACCTTATGGATGGGGATGGCAGGTGGTGAGGGACATGGGACTGCCTAGTGTAGGCCTTAGGGTCTCTTGCAGTCCCCGCCATTCTTTCGTTCTTATAAATATATCTACCTGGTTGCAAGGAAAAGTATCCAGACAATTTTGTCGTGGATAGCGTGTCAAACTCATGATCAGGTGGTCGTGAGTTCGATTCCCGGGACCCGTCGCGGTGGTTCCTGACAGCCCTGGCCAGGCGGGGAGGAGACCCAAACATCGGTTTTTATCATAGCAGGGGTTTTCCACTTCCCACTTCGTGAGGGTGCAATGGTTAAAAAAAAAAAAAAAAAAAAAAAAAGTGAGTACGCATGGTTACTGCTGCCAGTCCGTCAGCGTGTACATTGTTACCAAGCTGACGCTGTCAGCTTGGTAAGTCCTGACATGGTTCCCGTCAGCATGTTTACTGTTGCCGAGCTGATGCTGTCAGTCAGCTTGCACGGTCGAGCATCATCTCTCCCTGCTGATTCGTCCCGAGTCAGCACATTCTTGTACCGAGCGTCAGCACTGAGCTGATAACGTCGCTGACACTTCTCGGCCGTCTCTGCCCGTTTGTAAACATTAGGAATCGAGGGCCAAGATAAGATAAGGGAGGAGGAGGAGGAGGAGGAGGAGGAGGAGGAGGAGGGCGCTGTAGAGCGTCTGTTGCATTGCGACACTCACTGCAACGCTATCCATTGGATAAGAGACTTGCTGGCAAATCGGCCCCCCTCCCCTACGTACACACCTCTCTTTCTCTCTCTTTCTCTCTCTCTCTGTCTCTCTCTCTTTTCTTTCTCTCTTCTCTCTCTATCTCTCTTTTCCTCTCTCTTTTCCGATGTCTCTTCTTTCCTTTACTTCTCTCTTCTCTCTCACTTTCTCTTACTTTTCTTCTCTCTTTCTCTCACTCGCTCTCTATTCTTTCTTTTACCTCTCTATCCTTCCTTTTCTATCTCTTGTACTCCTCCTGCTCCTCCTCCCCTCCTCCTCCTCCTCCTCCTCCCCTCCTCCTCTTCCCCTCCTCCTCCCCCCCTCCTCCTCCCCCTCCTCCTCCTCCTCCTCCTCCTCCTCCTCCCCCTCCTCCGCCTCCTCCTCCCCCTCCTCCGTCTCCTCCTCCCCCTCCTCCGCCTCCTCCTCCGCCTCCTCCTCCCCCTCCTCCGCCTCCTCCGCCTCCTCCGCCTCCTCCACCTCTCCTCCTCCTACTCCCCCTCCTCCGCCTCCCCTTCTTCTTCTTCTTCTTTTTCCCTCCTCTTCCTCCTCCTCCTCCTCCTCTTCCTCCTCCCCCCTCCTCCCCCCTTTTCCCTCCTCCTCCCCCCTTTTCCCTCCTCCTCCTCTTTTTCCCTTCTCCTCCTCTCCTTCTTCTCCTCCTCCTTCATCTTTTCTTTCTCTTTTCCTCTGACGTAGCAGCAGCAGCAGCAGCAGCACCTGTGGCCGAACTTTGCGCCCAAGTCTCGCGCGAAGAAAACCTTCTGATAAGAGGTGTTGGACTCCTTAGGTCAAAGACTTTTCACAGACTGTATACACACACACACACACACACACACACACACACACACACACACACACACACACACACACACACACACACACACACACACGCACACACACACACGAGATAAAAAGGCGGGACACCATGAGCGTAGCTCCCCTTCCCGCAAAATACAATTAGGTAAGTACAACTAGGTAAATGCACACACACACACACACACACACACACACACACACACACACACACACACACACACACACACACACACACACACACACACACACAGTGATCCACTGATGCTTGCTTGTCCTGTATAATAGGACACGACCGTCACTCTTAAGTAATGTAAATATGCAAATATAACATGTGTTGCATATATATATATATATATATATATATATATATATATATATATATATATATATGTATATATATATATATATATATAATATAAAAGTTCACTATAAACCCACTATCGGAGGAAAATGACGGAAGTACAGGGAAACTGTATATTTCGACTACTATCTGTAGTCCTCTTCAGCAGAATGCTTACATGAAGTTAAGTTACAAGTATATATGAGAAAGTGAGGTGTACATAAAAGGGGATGAGGAAAGTGGGGGGACTCAGGTTACATGCCCTTGAAATGGTTGGGTCAAGGAAGGACAGTTGGCGGTATTTTGTCCGACCGCTCTTGACATATTATGTGTTATAACATACCAATTTCCAATATATATATATATGAGCGAGTACTTTATTCACATCGTCAATATAAGAAAGTAGCTCGCTCTCCCTTCAAGGTTCTTCTGTCCTGTCGTATTTTTGCAGACTTCGTTTCACGGAGATGGTAAAGCCCTGCGCGCACACACACACACACACACACACACACACACACACACACACACACACACACACACACACACACACACACACACACACACACACACACACACACACACATGAAATAATGTGTGCTTGTTATCATTGTCATCATCATTATTCTTATTATTGTTATTAATTAATATTATTATTGTTATTATTATTATTTTTATTTTTATTATATTTATTATTAATATTGTTATTATTATAATATTTTCTAATTGTTTTACTAATCTATTTTACATTAAAAATGCTCCAGCTTTGCCGAGCGAGCCTCGTGGCGTTTCGTCGCCTGGAAAATGTATTTACAAAATTAAATATTCACGAGATGCGTCCAGGCTTCCCGAGAACAGTCGCACGTCCTCTGTGCGGTTCCACGTGCGCAGGTGTGTGTGTGTGTGTGTGTGTGTGTGTGTGTGTGTGTGTGTGTGTGCGTGTATGCGCGCGCGCGTATTTTTGTGATTGTGTTTGCGTGCCTATTTCTATGTGTGTGCGTATTTGTATGTGTTCGCGTTCATGTGCGTATTTTTATGTTTGCGGTTGTATGCATATTGTGCGTATGTTTGTGTGCGTGTTTTTATGTGTGTGTGCGCGTTTGTGTACGTATTTTTATGTGTGCGCGTTTGTGTGCATTTTTGTGTGTAAGTTTGTGTGCGTATCTTTGTATGTTTGTGCGTTGGTATGCGTATGTGTATATGCGTGTCTTTGTTTGCGTATTTATATATGTGTGTGTATTTGTGTGCATATTTTTATGTGTGCGTATTTGTGTGCGTGTATACAATCTGTGTTTATGGATGTCTATATATGTACGTATCTTATTGTATACAGGATAGGAGCAACGCTCGTGGGGTCCCCATCTCTTATCCCCTGTTCAAACCAGCGGTTTGAACCGCGTGGAAACCGCGGCGGTACCTTAACTTCAAGGAAAAACTGCGAGCTTGTGTGTGAACGCCTACATTGACTTACATTATAATTGAACCGCGGCGGTTGAAATCGTTAGTGTGAACAGGGCCTTACCTTCCAATTCTAATGATCATATTTAATTTTAAAATCTGTGTGATTAACCACTATTTTGAATAACATGATGGACTCGTGATCAACAGCTATTACCCTCCCGGATGAGAGCTTAAGAGTTAAT
>NC_134806.1:47194737-47197237 GCF_046742065.1 Oratosquilla oratoria
GGGGAGGGAGGGGGGAGGGGTGGTTTGACGGGCAGTTTATACGAGGGAGAAAAATTGGGGATAAATGAATTTACACTGAGGCCGGTATGGGGGAGGAGGAGGAGGAGGAGGAGGAAGGAAGGAAAAGGAGGTTTTGAGGAGAAGGAAGGGGAGGTGGGAGAGGAAGAGGAAGCAAAGAGGAGGAAAAAAGGAAGAAGGAAGAGAACGTGGAGGAGGAGGAAGAAAGAAAAAGAGGTGGGGAGGAGGAAGGGAGGTGGGAAAGACGAATAGGTTTACAGAGAGGAAATAGCGAAAAGTTAGAAACAGAGGATGATAATGGAGAGGGAATATTGAGGGAAATATAAAAAGATGATAATTGAGAAGCTGAGAGGGGGAGGAGGGGGAGGGGGAGGGGGAGGGTCAAGAAGACGAGGAAGAAAGGGAAGAATATAATTGGGAAACGGAGGTATAATGTGCACACACACACACACACACACACACACACACACACACACACACACACACACACACACACACACACACACACACACACACACACGGTGGCGGATTGGTAAAGCACTGGCCTCACAAACCAGAGAACCGGGTTCGATTCCCCGGCCGGGCGGAGATAAGTTGGGTTTGTCTCCTTTCACGTGTAACCCCTGTTCACCTAGCAGTGAGTAGGTACGGGACGTTAGTCAAGGAGTTGTGACCTTGCTGTCCCTGTGTGTGGTGTGTGAGTGGTCTCAGACCTACCCAGAGATCGGCAAATAATGAGCTCTGAGCTCACTGCCGTAGGGTGGTGTCTGGCTGTCTCGACAGAGACTGCAGCAGATCCGAGGTGAATACACACACACACACACACACACGCACGCACGCACAAGTACGTCAGTTCATTCCCGTCAGTATGGTATAAGCAGATTACTTATTGAAGGAAGAGGAGAACAAAAAGGAAGGGGAGTAGAAAGAAGAGGAGGAGGCGGAGAAAGAGAAGAAGAAGAAAAAGGAAGAGACAGAGGAGGATGTAGAAGAAGAAGAAAAAGAAGAGGCAGAGGAGGAGGTAGAAGAAGAAGAAGAGGAGGAGGAATAAAGGACAATTGGCTGAAGAATCTTGTGAAGAGGGAGGGAGGGAGGGAGGATGAAGACAAGGGGTGGGGGTGGGGGGAATTTGCGTGGGAAAGTCGACGATTATCTGTGGGGGGAGGGGGAGTAATAGGTGGCGTGGTGGGGGAAGGGGGGAAGCGAGGGGGGAAGGGGTTACTAGAGAGGAAAGGTGAAGAGGAGAGGGGGGGATTGGGAGGGGGTGGGGGAAGGGGGGAGGAGAGTGGTGGGGAAGAAGGAGGTGGTGGAGAGGGACAGAAGAACATAAAAATGAAGAACAAGACTGCAAGAGACCGTAAGGCCTACACTAGACAGTTCCGTGTCCCATACCACCTGTCATCTCCATCCATCATCTAATCCTCTTCAGCGCTCCTTATATGGTCAGGACCCACTAGCACTCGTAAGTCATTTCTACATTCTATTTTCTCTAATATGGCGTTATCTAAGTCATACTTGTTTGCTAGGTTGTGTCATCATGCGCTGGACAAGCTGCACTTCGAGATCTTGAAGTCCATTTTTGAGATCTTGAAGTCTATTCGCCATTTTAGCCTACCGACCGTGTGAACATTTTGTTAAGATCATTCTGCTGTAGTGTCCCAGCATCTTCCTCCAACATAATATGACGTCTTGTTTCAGTGTCATCCGCAGACTTACTAACATCACTATTTATCCCAATGTCCAAGTCATTTATGTGCATAATGAACAATAATGGACCCAAAACCGAGCCCTGGGGAACTCCACTAGTAACACTACCCCATTCGGATTTTACACCGTTAATGGTGACCCGCTGTTGTCTGTCACTATTCCAAGCTCTAATCCATTCAAACAATTTTCCTCCTATGCCCATGGGCTTTGACTTTATTTAGTAGTCTGACGGGGCACCTTGTCGAACGCTTTGCTAAGGTCAAGATAAACAACATCGTAACTACCATTGTTGTCTGCCGTCTCGTGGACACGGGTGTAAAAAGATTAAAGATGAGTTGTACATGAACTACCCTTGGGGAACCCAATATGTGAGGCACAAACCAGATTATGCCTTCCTTGATGCTATTTGTTCATTCCGGCTGGATTGGGAGTGGACGAGGAAGGAGAGGAGAGGAAGATGATGTCAGAGGATGAAGAAAAGCAATTAAAGTTGAGAATAAAAACAAATGAGAGGAAAGAATAAATAAGTCAAACTAAGAAACACATACACAAACAAAAGAAAACATGTAATGAGAAAATGGTTACCGGGAGACTCTCTCTCTCTCTCTCTCTCTCTCTCTCTCTCTCTCTCTCTCTCTCTCTCTCTCTCTCTCTCTCTCTCTTTCTCTTTCTCTCTTTCTTTTAATGAAAAATAGAGAAGTTTTTTTTGGTGGACTTGCCTCAGATTCTCTGCAACAATGGTACAGGCTCTTTGCTTTTTGGTAGCATTAACGTC
>NC_134806.1:47199737-47203009 GCF_046742065.1 Oratosquilla oratoria
ATAGTATATGAATGATATTTAGTAAATAGTTAATTAACAGATAAATAATTGATAAATGCTAAATTATTAAGTAATGAATATTAAATAACAATGTAATATATAAATAAATGATAGAAAATATTAAATAATACATATTGAATAATGAATTATTCTCCCGCCCATAAATAATGAATTCTGGATAAATGAAGACCCATTCCACTCCACTCCCACCCAAGGAATTCTTCCACCTCATAGGTGAGGTCCACTCCAATGGCACGTCCACTCCACTCCACTCACTCCCACCCACTCCACCTCCACCCACTCCACTCCCGCCCATTTCACGCCCACCCATTCCACTCCCGCCCATTCCACGCCCACCCATTCCACTCCACTCCCACCCATTCCACGCCCACCCACTCCACTCCCGTCCACTCCACTCCCGTCCACTCCACTCCCGGCCATTCCACTCCCATCCACTCCACTCCCGCCCATTTCACCCCCACCCACTCCACTCCACTCCCCACCCTCTCCTCCATTTCCTCTTAGCTTCTCGTGGAATTTGATAAATAATTGATAGATCAGTTATAAATTAATAGATAAATAACATAGAAACGAGAAAGAGATAGCTATAGATTAATAAATATGTAATAAATTGATAATAAATAAATGAGATAAGAATAGCAAGTAAATTATGAATTAAGAGATAATAATAAAAGAGGAATGAGATATAGGGATAATAAAAACGTTATAGATTAATAAATGTTATAAATAAATAATGAATAAATGAAAAATAAAACAAATGAATTAATGAATAGATAATAATGATGAGTAGCTAATCAATAAAAGTGATAAGTAGATAATAAATGTGACAAATGAATTATGATGAAGTAATTAATAAAAAATTAGAAATTGATAAATAACATAATGAATGATAGATGAATTATGGAAAAATAAATTATAATAAATGAAAAATTATAATGAAGTAATTAAAAAGAAATAAATAGTAAAAAGCATAATAAATAAATTCTTAGGTAATTATAACGAAATGATGAATATGAAATGTAAATAGATAACAGGTAAGAAATAATAGATGAATTATGGATTCTTAAATATATGATAAATTAAAAATAGATTATAAAGAAGTAACAGATAAGAAATTAATAGTAAATAAATAACAATGAATAGATAATAAATTAATCATAACGAAATAATAAATGTAAATAAATAATAGATGAATTATGGGTAAATAAATGATGTCTGATACATTCAGCGCAGGTTCTGTCCCCATTGCGCATGCGCGGGAGTACATTTGTCCATTTTCGTATTTTCGCGCAAAATGAGATTTTTTTTTAATTATGTATATACACAAAGAAAATGTTTCGCAGTAATTATTACTATTTATATATATTCTTATTTATTAATTTTTTAGTTAAGTCATTAATGTATATTTTATTTGAGTATACAGCTGTCTAATGTGATGGAATTCTATTAAGCGTGAATATTGGGGTAGCGAGTCAATTGAATGTGTATTGGTGGATATCGCACTTATATTCATATGTGCATACACAGACACACACACACACACACACACACACACACACACACACACACACACATATATATATATATATATATATATATATATATATAATATATATATATATATAGTTGTGTCGTGTGTGTGTGTGTGTGTGTGTGTGTGTGTGTGTGTGTGTGTGTATATGTGTGTGTGTATGTCGTTTATTTTCCTCCAGCATATCCGATTCCTTCCCTATGTGATCGACAAGCCCCCCACATCTCTATATTGGCTTATAGCATCGCCGATCAGAAGTGGGTCACCAGATATTGATATACTGTGTATAATTAGTTTCGGCCTTGTAGTAATTGTATTATAGTTAAGTCTATATATATACTATATAAATATATATCCTCTCGAAAGCACAACCTAATATATATATATATATCAGGCTGGTTGGTGTGCTTCTTTAGTGTACGCAATGTCCTTCACTCCTTCCACCTAAGCACAAGTGACATCACAGTATGTTACCCGAAAGCTGCGGGTGGCTGCAAATCTGCTCCAACAGTCGGAGGAAAAAAAAAAAAAAAATCCAGTGCGGCGATAAGATCGAGCGACTTCGTTCTGTTGAAAACCAAAGTCGCTCCTCTTGGCCTGGTGGGAGGAGAAGAAGCCTGTCATCCCAGCCAGCCGGCCCGCCGGCCGGCCTCCTATCCTTAAAGGATGAAACGCACGAGAGGCTGTTTAGCCGCTCAACCGCTGCGGCTGTTTAGCCGTTTTTATAGTACACACTACTTTTAATGGAATTGCGCGCATCAGCGGTTAAGTAACTAATGCGCGCAATGCCATTAAAAGTACTGTGTTCTATAAAAACGGCTAAACAGCCGCAGCGGTTGAGCGGCTAAACAGCCTCTCGTGCGTTTCATCCTTTACTTTGCGCACTCCTAGCGCTGGTCGGCCCGGCCGGCCGGCCGGCCTCCTACCCATTCGATTTTAACTGAGGCCCTATTCACACTGTGCGGTTTCTCGCCGCGCCCAGGTGCGGCTGCCGGATCGGAAACGCTTGCGATTGCTGCCGCAGGTGCATCCATGGCCGGCACTGTGCGTCACCCGCGCCCGCACAGTGTGAAGGGGAACATACAAACTATCAGTCCACGGCTGTGTCCGGGCTCGGACTGGATTTAGACGCGGCGAGAAACACCACAGTGTGAAGGGGGTCCTAACAGCACTCCCGGGCGTCTGACCGCCGTCGTTCCTAAAAGTTTTCCCGGCCGGCCGGCCTCCTTGCTTTCTAACTTTTAATTTCCCGGCCGGCCGGCCTCCTGTCCTTTCTGTTTTTTCTTTCCAATTTTCCCCGGCTGGTCGGCCTCTCATTCCTTTTGTTTTATTAGCCGGCCGGCCTCCTGTAAATTTCTGCTTTTTCTTTCCCGCACTCCGTTTTCATTTCTTATGCTTTCTTGGTCAATCGACCTCCTGTCCTTTGTGCTCATTCTTCCCTGCCTTCCCCGCCCGGCCGGCCTCTCGTTTCTTCTACTTTCTATGTCGGCCGGCCTCCTGTCATTTCTGCTAATTCTTTCCAATCTTCCCGGCCGGCCGGCCTCCTGTCCTTTCTGATCTTCTTTAAGATCTTCCCGGCCGGTCGGCCTCTCATTCCTTCCGCTTTCTTGGCTGGTCGGCCTCCTGCCCTTTATGCTCTTTCCTGCCTTCCCAGTCAGGCGGCCGAATTGGTTCCTTGATGGCTTTCTAGGCCGACCGGCCGGCCTCCTTAAAAGTCCTT
>NC_134806.1:47203509-47226009 GCF_046742065.1 Oratosquilla oratoria
CGTATTTCCTCTCAGCTTCCCGGCCGGGCGGGAGCGGAATGCTCTCTTTTTTTTTTTTTTTTTTTTTTTTTTTCTACCTGCTTCCTCTCCTTTTTTCTTTTTCTTCATCTTTTTCTTCATGTTCTTCTTTTTCCTCTTCTTCCTTTCCTTCTCTTTCTCTTTCTTCTTCGTCTTCTTTTTCTCTTTTTTCCTTTTCTCCTTCTTCTTCGTCTTCTTCCTCTTCTCCTTTTTTTCTTCTTCTTCTTGTTCTTCTTTTCCTCTTCCTTTCCCTCTCATTTTTCTTCTTCGTCTCCTCCTCCTCCTTCTTTTTCTTTTCCTCTTCTCTTTCTTCTTTTTCTTTTTCTCTTTCTTTTTCGTCTTCTTCCTCTTCTCCATCTTTTCCTCCTCCTTCTTCTTCTTGTTCATAAGTTTGGTGTAGGCAATACCGTATACGGGGCGCGTCAAATGGAAAACTATTGTTCTCAAGTGCCTGGAAGGAAACTTTGTGAAGAGGTGGAGGAAGAGGACGGAAGAGGTGGAGGAGGAAGGAAGAGGTGGAGGAGGAAGGAGGAAGAGGACGGAAGAGGTGGAGGAGGAAGGAAGAGGTGGAGGAGGAAGGAAGAGGTGGAGGAGGAAGGAGGAAGAGGACGGAAGAGGTGGAGGAGGAAGGAAGAGGTGGAGGAGGAAGGAAGAGGTGGAGGAGGAAGGAGGAAGAGGACAGAAGAGATGGAGGAGGAAGGAAGAGGTGGAAGAGGAAGGAGGAAGAGGACAGAAGAGATGGAGGAGGAAGGAGGAAGAGGATGGAAGAGGTGGAGTAAGAGTAGGAGAAAGAAAATGTATAGAAGGAAGTACAGTAGTAGGAAGAAGAGAAGGAGGAAAAAATAGTAGGCGATAGAAGAGGAAGTCTAAGAGGAGGAGTATAATGGGGAAGAGGAAGAGGAGGACTAAGAGTAAGAATAAGAAGAGGAGAAGGAAGAGGAAACTGAGGAGGAGGAGGAGGAAGAAGAGGAAGAGGAGGAGGGCTAAGAGGAGGAATAAGAAAAGGAAGTGGACCAGGAGGAATAAGATGAGAGGAGGAAGAAGAAGAGGAGGAGGACTAGGAAGGGTAAAAAGAGGAGGAGGAGAAGGAAGAGGAGGAGGAGGAGGAGGAGGAGAAGGTAAAGGGACGGAGGCATGACATTGCTGACCTTAAAGCTTCGTTTGACCTCTCAGAGGTCGTGACCTCCGGAGGGGGAGGAGGGGGAGGGGGAGGTGAACACGAAGAACGTCAAGTATAAAGAGAGAGAGAGAGGAGGAGACACACACAGACAGACACACACACACAGACAGACACACACACACAGACACACACACACACACACACACACACACACACACACACACACACACACACACACACACACACACACACACACACACACACACACACACACACACACACACACACACACACACGCACACACACACACACACACACACACACACACACACACACACACACACACACAGTGGGAATGGGGGAAGGGGGAAAAGAGGGGGGATAGGGGAAGTAATGGGGGAGGGAGAGAGAAAGTGGGAATGGGGGAGGAGGAGAGGAGGGTAGGTGGGAGAGAAGAGGGGAAGGAGAAGAGGGGGGGGGAGAGAGAAGGTCCCCAAATGACGACTCGGGACCTCCAGAATTAGACGAAGAAGCCCTGGAGACCCATCTCCCCTCTTCTCTCCCCCTCTCCCCCTCACTCCCCCTCTCCCCCTCTCTCCCCCTCTCTTCCCCTCTCCTCCCACCTCTCCATTTCTTCTCTCCCCACATTGCCCTCTTCACTCCCCCTCTCCCCCTCTCCCCCTCTCTTCCCCTCTCCTCCCACCTCCCCATTTCTTCTCTCCCCACATTGCCCTCTTCTCTCCCCCTCTCCCACTCTTCTCTCCCCCTCTCCCCCTCACTCCCCCTCTCCCCCTCACTCCCCCTCTCCCCCTCTCTTCCCCTCTCCTCCCACCTCTCCATTTCTTCTCTCCCCTCTCCCACTCTTCTCGCCCCCTCTCCCACTCTTCTCTCCCCCTCTCCCACTCTTCTCTCCCCCTCTCCCACTCTTCTCTCCCCTCTCTCCCTCTTCTCTCTCCCCTCTCTCCCTTTTATTTCCCTTTCTCTCTCCCCCTTCCCTTCTCTCACTCTCCCCCTCCCCCATTCCCAGTCTACTCCTCCCTCCTCTCCCCCTCTCCTCTTCCCCTCTTATCTCCCCCTCTTCCACTCTTCTCTCCCACTCTCTCCCTCCTTCCCCTTCTCTCCTCCCCTCTCCCTCTTTTCTCTCTTCTTCTCTCCTCCTCCTCCCTTCTCCTCTCCTCTCCCTCATTCCCGCTCTTCTCCCCCCATCCTCTCTCTTCTCTACCCCCCATCCTCTCTTCCCTCTATCCTCCTCTCTACTCTCTCCCTGTCGGTCTTCCTCTTTCCCGCTCTCCCTCCTGTCCTCCTCTCTTCCCTTCTGTCCTCTCCTCTCCCTGTCCCCTCTGTCCCCCTCTCCTCCCCTTTCCACCTCTCTACACCTCTCCTCATCCCTCCCCCTCTCCCCTTCTCTCTCCCCCTCCTCTCTCTCTCTCCTGTCTCCCCCTCTCCTGTCTTCCCCCTTTCCAAAGGATTACAAAGGCGGATTACAAAGGCGGAGCATGCCGACAGGAAACCTTTTGATCCATATCTAGGTCGGATGCAAAAAAAAAAAAAAAAAAAAAAAAAAAAATCATATTAATAATAAATTAAAACTATAATAATGTAAAAATAACAAATAAAATACATAAATAAATGCATATGTATAGTTGAATAACAAACAAACAGGTAAATAGTAAATGATTATAAATTGACATATAACTAATAATAAATGAAAATCAGACAGACAAATTATAACAAAACAAAAACAAATAATATAACATAAATTATAATCATTACAGCATCTTACCTAGGTATTTATCTAAATGATTCTTAAAGCTTCGAACTGAACTACATTGCACTACCTGTGCAGGAAGTTTATTCCATTCATTAACTACACGGTTGGCAAAGTTGTTTCTACCTACTTCCAAATTGAATCTATTTCCGGACAGTTTGAGACCATTGTTTCTTGTCTGATTCTCATTCAATGTGAAAATTTGGTCACTTTTGATGTTGTCAATTCCCTTTAAAATCTTAAAGACCTGTATCAAGTCATCTCTGAGTCTACGCTTCGTATGATTTATTTTTGATATTTGGAATCAGTTTTGTGGCTCGCCGTTGTACTTTTTCCAGTCTGTCAATGTCTTTAATGAGATTCGGTGACCATACGGAAACAGCATATTCCAAATGTGGACGAACTAACGATTTATATAGCTTGTTAATGAGTGATGGACTTTTGAAATCAAAAGATCGCGCAATCAGTCCCAGAATCTTATTTGCTTTCTCAGAGGCTGAAATACACTGCTTGGATGATTTGAGGTCGTTACTGATAATAACGCCGAGATCTTTTTCACTATCCACTTTTGTTAACGAATTTCCAAATAACTTGTAATCGTACTTACTGTTATTTTTACCTATGTGCATTACCTTGCATTTACTTGTGTTAAATTTCATTAGCCACTTTTCAGACCATTGCTGTAATTGATCTAAATCTTCTTGAATATCTAATTGGTTTGAGTGATCATTTGCCACTCCGCACAGTTTTGTATCATCAGCAAATTTGGAAACAGTAGATTTTAGTCCATGGTCTATATCATTTATATATACTATGAATAGAAGTGGCCCAAGAACGGAACCCTGAGGAACTCCACTTGCAACACTTTTCCATCCAGAAGTTTTTCCATTTAAAACAACTCTCTGTTTTCGACCTTTCAACCAATTACTAGTCCAACCTAATAGGCTACCACTTATTCCATGCAAAGCTAATTTAGTAAGTAGTCTTTCGTGTGGGACGGTATCAAAAGCTTTTGCGAAGTCTAGATATATTAAATCTATATTGTTTCTTTTGTCATAATTCGATATAACTGTGTCGTAGAATTCGAGTAAGTTAGTCACGCAAGAACGTTTCCGTCTGAAACCATGCTGGCTATCATTTATCAAACGGTTACTTTCTAAATGATATTCGATATTATCTCTGATGATAGTTTCCATTATTTTTCCTACGATCGAAGTCAAACTTATAGGCCTATAGTTATTTGGTTTCTTTTTGTAACCTTTTTTGAATATGGGAGTAACGTTAGCTAGCTTCCATTCTCTTGGGACATCTCCGGATATGATGGATTTCTTGAAAATAATTTCTAATGGAACAACAATCTCATTTTTCATTTCCTTTAAGATTCTTGGATGCCAACCGTCAGGCCCTGGTGTTTTATTAACTTTGAGTTTGTCTATACACCTTTTAATTTTTTCTTTTGTTATATTTACCGTAGTGAGTAAGTTTACCCCAGACTTACTCTCTTCCTCCTCTCTTCCTCTCCCCTCTCCTCCTCTACCCTCTCCTGACTTCCCCCTCTCCCCTCGTCTCTTCCCTCTCCTTCTCTCTCCTCCTCTCCCCTTCACCCCTTCTTTCCCCTCTCCCCTCTTCCCACTCTCCTCCTCTCTCCCCTCTCCTCTCCCATTTCCTCCTCTCCCCTCTCCTTCTCTCCCCCTCTCCTCTTCTCTCTCCCTCTCCTATTCTCTCCCCCTCTCCTCTTCTCTCCCCCTCTCCTCTCCTCTTCTTCTCCTCTCTCCCCTCTCCTCTTTCCCCTCTCGCCTCTCTCCCCCTCTCCTCTCTCCTTTTCTCTCCCTCTCTCCTCTTCTCTCCCCCTCTCCTCTCCTCTTCTTCTCCTCTCTCCCCTCTCTTTTTTCCCCTCTCTCCTCTCCTCCTCTCTCCCCCTCGCCTCTCCCCCCTCTCCTCTCTCCCCACTCTCCTCCTCACCCCCTCTCTTCTCTCCTCATCTTTCCCCTTCTCTCTTCCCTTCTCCCAACTCTCCCCCTCTCCCCTATCTTCCACTCTTCCCTTTCCTCTCCCCTGCTCTCCCCTCCTCTCCCCTCCTCTCCCCTTGTCCTCTTCCTCCCTCTCTCTCTCTCTCCCTCTCTCTCTCTCTCTCTCTCTCTCTCTCTCTCTCTCTCTCTCTCTCTCCCTCTCTCTCTCTCTCTCTCTCTCTCTCTCTCTCTCTCTCTCTCTCTCTCCCTCTCCCTTTCCCTACCATCCATAGGCCGCAAGGAACGCCTCTCCAATTAGCGGGGGGAGAGGGGGAGAGGGGGGAAAGAGAGCAAACTTCAAAAGCGAGAGCTATTAGAGCTCTCTGGGCCGCAGAGAGAGAAAGAGAGCTTTTGAAGTTCTGTCAGGGACTCTGTGACCTGGAGGGGAACGTGGGGGGGGGGGTGATAGAAATGCTCTCTTGTTGCCTTCTGTGGGGGTGCAACATATATATATATATATTATATATATATAAAAATGTTCTTCATATGGGAAAAATACAAACGGGAACATCATTATTCTTCTCCCATCCTTCTCTCTCTATCTCTCTCTCTCTCTCTCTCTCTCTCTCTCTCTCTCTCTCTCTCTCTCTCTCTCTCTCTCTCTCTCTCTCTCTCTCTCTCTCTCTCTCTCTCTCTCTCTCTATCCCGTTTCCCCTCTTCCCCTATTCCCTCTCCCGTAGATCACGTGTTGGACTTGTGATCGACAGCTGTTACCCTCCCGGATGAGAGCTCACATATACCCGATCTATGGGTAATACCGTGTGTGTACGTGTGTGTGTGTGCATGTCGGGCCCAGCTTAGGGCAACGCATCCATTTCATTGCATTACAATGACGTCATAGTTGCGTCCCCATGACGTTAGATTGGATGAATGACGTCACAATAGCGCAATTTCTAAAAATTCCGATTCGAGTCCCGATACTCCTCCAAGCGTCCGATTCCGATAAAACGATGAATAAATGTACTTTAAAGTGTTTCCCAATGAACTATAGCAGGTATCGGAATATCGGACTCGTAGTATCGGAATCGGAAATTAAGAGCAGTATCGGAATTCGTAGTATCGGAATCGTTGAATATGTTCCTATCATGACGTCACTCATCCACTGTGACGTCATAGTGACGCAGTTATGACGTCATTGTTGTAGTGGCAGCGGTGACCAAGTGTTATGATGGCGATCAGATTCTAGAGGAGGAGGAAGAAGAGGAGGAGGAGGAGGAAGAGGAGGAGGAGCGATTCCCCATCTTCAGTGTCTGAGCGTTTGGGAAAGCGTAATTACATTAGGGAGGAGGAAGAGGAAGAGAAGGAGGAGGAGGAGCACCACTTAGGAAGAAGTAGCACAAAAGAAGAGGAGGAGGGAGAAGGAGACCACAGGAAGGGGGAGAGTGAGAGGAAGAGGGAGAGAGTGTTATAGAGAGGGAGGGAGAGAGAGAAACAGAGAGAGTGGAGAGAGAAAGTAAAAGAGATAAAAGTAGGTGGACAAAGAGAGGAGGAGAGTGGAAGAGAAAGAGAGAGAGAGGGAGAGAGAGAGAGAGAGAGAGAGAGAGAGAGAGAGAGAGAGAGAGAGAAAGAGAGAGAGAGAGAGAGAGAGAGAGAGAGAGAGAGAGAGAGGTGAGGGGGAGAGAAAGTAAAGGAGATTAAAGCAGGTGGACAGAAAGACAGAGGGAGAGGGAAGGAGAGAGAAAATGAGAGAAGGAAAGAAAAGGGAGAGAGGAAAAGAAAGTGGGAGGGAAAGAGAAAGGGAGAGAGAGAGAGAGAAGGAAAGAGAGAGAGAGAGAGAGAGGGAAAAAGAGAAAGGGAGGGAGGGAAAGAAAGGGAACGAGAGAGAGAGAGAGAGAGGGGGAGGGAAGAAAGTGACAGAGAAGGGAAAGCGAGAGAGGAGAGAGAGAGAGAGAGAGAGAGAGAGAGAGAGAGAGAGAGAGAGAGAGAGAGAGAGATCGACAGGGCCTTTTTTCCGGGAGTCAGGATTTCCCCCCTCCCCGTTCCCCCCCGTTCCCCCCACCCCCCACTCCCCTCTTGTATGGGGTGAAGTTGGATGGGAGTTAATCGTCTGTTATGAGTTTAGAGACGAGCCACTAAACCCTAATTAAAGCCATCGTTAACAAGAACTGGTTTACCTAACAGAATAGTTAACGAATGGAATAGACTTAGTAACCGTGATGCAGTTAGTGAGCGCTGAAACAATATATAATTGGTCGTTTCAAAAGAAAAGATGAAATAACTTTATGGATGACAGGTGGTAAGGGACATGGAGCTACCTAGTGTAGGCCTTAGGGTCTTTTACACTCTCCTCCATTCTTAGTGTCCTCTATTCTTACCACCTGTGGATGGCAGGTGGTTAGGGACATGGAACTACCTAGTGTAGGCCTTAGGGTCTCTTGCAGTCTCCTCCATTCTTAGTTTCCTCTGTTCTTATCACCTGGGGAAGACAGGTGGTTAGGGACATGGAACTACCTAGTGTAGGCTTTAAGGTCTCTTGCAGTCTCCAATCTTAGTTTCCTCTGTTCTTACCACCTGGGGAAGACAGGTGGTAAGGGACATGGAACTACCTAGTGTAGGCCTTAGGGTCTCTTGCAGGCCCCTCCATTCTGAAGGGGCGAGGACCTACGAGGACGATGAGAGTTCTTCACGAAAGAACGATTTGTGTTCTCGTGTTCTTGTGTTCTCGTGTTCTTGTATTCTCATATAACGTTATAATGTTCTCCTATTAATTCTTGTTCATTTGATGACCCAGGCCTTGTGTATCGAGTTAATTAATGTTATTTATATAAACGCATGATAGAGAACAAATGTAATATTACACTCAAGCGACGTTATTGCCATATTAGTGATCGTTCATTTTATGAATTCACTTAATATCCGTCATATGTTTGAAGTCAAGATATCAGATGGATGAATTGCAATTCTGATCAACTTTTATTTTATCCATTTTCTACGTGGCTGAATGGGTAAGTTGCTCTTTCTCTCTCTTCCGCTCTCTCTCTCTCTATCTATCTCTCTTTCTCTTTTACAACCTTGATAGGCTGCACTCCTTCTTTATTCCTCTTCTTCCTCCTCTTTCCTCCTCTTTCGTTCCATTTCTCCTCCTCCTCCTCCTCCTCCTCCAGTATCTTCTTCTTCTTCTTCTCTTCATTTCTGCTCTTCCACCCCTCCTCCTACTCCCCCCCTCTTTCTTGTATTTCCTCCCATTTCTCCTCTTCGTCCTCCCCGCTCCTCCTCCTCCTCCCTCTCCTCCTCCTCCCTTTCCTCCTCCTCCTCCTCCCTCTCCTCCTCCTCCCTCTCCTCCTCCTCCTCCTCCCTCTCCTCCTCCTCCTTCTCCTCCCTCTCCTCCTCCTCCTCCCTCTCCTCCTCCCTTATTATCCCCCATTGGGTGCCCTTAGCATCCTCCCCCTCAACCCTCCCCGTCCCCTCTTCTCTCTCCTCTCCTCCCCCACTTCCCCTCTCCCCCTCCCCACTCCTCTTCTCCCCTCTCCTCTCCCCTCCCTTCCCCCTCACATCTCCTACCCCCTCTCCCCTTTCCCCTGCCCCTTCCCCTCAACCCCCCTATACCCCTTCTCCCCCTACCCCGCTCTCCCCTTCCCCTTTCCCCCTTCCCCCTCCCCCATTCCCCTCCTCCCCCTCAACCCCTCCCTCTTCCACTTCTCCCCTTTTCCCCTCCCCCTCTCTTCAGTCTCCCCTCCTCCTCTTCCCCTCCACTTCTCCCCTTTTCCCCTCCCCCTCACCGTTTCCCCCCTCCCTTCTCCCCTCCACCCTCCCCTCCCCTCCCCTCTCTCATCTGATCCTTGATCGCCCTCGGAGGATCTAATTGGGACCTCTCCTCCTCCTCCTCCTCCTCCTCCTCCTCCTCCTCTTGCTTCTCTTCCACCTCTTCCTCCTCGTTTTCTTCGTCTTCTTTTTCCTCCTCTTCCTCCACCACCCGCTATTCCTAAGACTCTTCCTCCTCCTCGTCCTCCTCCTCCTCCTCCTCCTCCTCTTCCTCCTCTTCGTCCTCTTGCTCCTCCTCTTCCCTCTCTTCCTGTTCTGCGTCTTCCTGTTTCGCCTTGTCCACCACCTGCTTCTCTTACTCTTCTTCCTCCTCCTCCTTCTCCTCCCTTCTTCTTTCTCCCCCGTTAGTTTCACATTCATAATGCAACTCTCTCTCTCTCTCTCTCTCTCTCTCTCTCTCTCTCTCTCTCTCTCTCTCTCTCTCTCTCTCTCTCTCTCTCTCTCTCTCTCTCTCTCTCTCTCTCTCCTTCCTTTTTCTTTCACTTTCTCTCATATCTTGGTCTCTATGACTATTCACTTGCCAGTCTTTTAAATACACACGTCCATATACGCACACGTACACATACGCACACGTACACACACATACACACACACACTTGCAGATGTAGTGGATAGCATCGAGGGATGCCACACTTCGGTACTGAGCTCCAGCCACGCTCACTTCGTGAAAGGTATTACTAATGCTGTAATCCGTCACTGTCCTCCTTGGGCAAGGGGATGTATGTGTACGAGGGTTACATAGATCGGACCCTTTACGAGCTATGAGCTCTCATCCGGGAGGGTAAAAGCTGTTGATCACGAGGACAGCACGTGATCCAGTCAAAGTTCTGATTTTTTTTGCATGACGTCTTGATGACGTAACGATGACGTGAGAATGACGTCATAAAGTGTTTGTTTCCGTTTGTTTCCATGACAACCTGTATGGACGCTATTTTGTTTTAATACGTGAGTTAAATCTCCCTCTCCTCTTTTTTCAAAACAGATGTACATATAACGCAGAAGAAATTATTTTCACACTGCCTCGGGACCGATGTCGGTTGCTCTCGGGTAGCGGGTTACCAGTTACTGTAGGTTATTATCATTATTATTTTTAATTTTTTTATCCTCATAACCAATCTTTGTTCAACTGAAAATTGTATAAATTTTCAATGAAGAGTTGAGTGATTTGATATTTCTTGTTTGTTTTTACGTGTTTGTATATATATATATATATATATGTGTGTGTGTGTGTGTGTGTGTGTGTGTGTACGTGCGTGTATTTTCTGCCTTCCATGTGTATCTGTTCATACAAGTACAACGGCCAGTTTGCGCACACAGAATCGTACACACATACACAAGTACACACTAATGTGTATACACATACACGCAAATACAAGTACACACACGCAAATACACACACGCACACACATGTACACAAACACACAGAGTAAAGTGTACACACATGCAAACAAATGCACGTGCGTGCACAAACGCACACACGTCACATACGTACACAGTAATGTGTACACACACGTACACACGCGCACATGGATGTTAATTTGATTCGAAATGATTCAAGGACACATTTGTTGGATTAAATCCTAATCCCAGTCGAGTCCGTATTAATTACCGATGTTTGAAAAAATCTAATTTTATCTTTCATCTTATTCTGTTTTATTTCTTTTAATTTGATTTTAATAAAAAAAATTATTACAAAGGATTACAAAGGATTACAAAGGCGGAGCATGCCGACAGGAGACCTTTTGATCCATATCTAGGTCGGATGCGAAAAAAAATCATATTAATAATAAAACAATAAATAAAAACTATAATAATGTAAATAACAAATAAAATACATAAATAAATGCATAGGTATAGTTAAATAATAAACAAACTGTTAAATAGTAAATGATAATAAATTTACATATAACTAATAATAAATAAAAATCAGACAGACAAATGATAACAAAACAAAAACAAATAATATAAGATAAATTATAATCATTACAGCATCTTACTTAGGTATTTATCTAACTGATTCTTAAAGCTTCGAACTGAACTACATTGCTCTACCTGTGCAGGAAGTTTATTCCATTCATTTACTACACGGTTGGCAAAGTTGTTTCTACCTACTTCGAAATTGAATCTATTTCAGGATAGTTTGAGACCATTGTTTCTTGTCTGAGTTTTTTATGATCTTGTTTGATTATTTTTAACTTGATTTTAATCTATTTTGCTTTTATTTTATTTCTGATTTTATTTCATCTATTTATCATTCTTATTATCTTGTTTTATTTATTTTAATTTATGTATTTCATTTTTTGTTTTACTTTATTCTATTTTCATTTGCATATTTTTATGATCAATTATTTTTTTTCATTTTAGCTTTATTTGATGTTAATTTATTTTTGTTTTATATTTATTATATTCTATATTATTATTATCGTTTATTTTCATTTATATTTATCTTATTTTTATTATTGTTTCTATCTAATTCTATTTCATTTTGTTATATTTTAATATTTTAGTAATATTTAATTTTAATTTATTCCCTTTATTGCATTATTTCCATTTATTTGTTTTGTATATTCTGTATATTTATCTATCTATTTGAGAAATTAACAATGGATAAGCATGAATACAAGATGATTGGGCTGGTCGCGGAATTGACAATAAATATCGGCAACAGATATTAATCAATAAAAACGTCCAGAAAACTTTAGATTAATATTGAAACCACGGGTGGCCAAAGCGAGACATTTTGTCAATATAAATACTGACTGTTGTCAATGTAAATATTGACTGTATATTGGCAATATAGATATTGACTGTATATTGTCAATATAAACATTGACTATGTGTATTGTTAATATGAATAATGATCATATTGTCAGTATAAATGTTAATTGTATATTGTCAATATAAATATTGACTTTATTTTCAATATAGATGTTGAATATACATACACAGTCAATATAGATATTGACGGTGTATACTGTCAGTATGAATATTGACAGTAAATTTTAAATATAGTTGTTGAATATACATACACAGTCAATATAAATATTGATTGCGTATATTGCCAATATAAATATTAACTATATTTTCAATATAGATGTTGACTATACATACACAGTCAATAATGACTGTGTATATTGTCAATTTAGATAATGACCGTGTATATTGTCAATATGAATATTGACTGTGTTTATTGTCAGTGTAAGTATTGACAATACTAAGTCCCGTGACAAGAATCCAGCATAGGATATAAACGTTTCTGTATAGGGAGGAAGATGGAATGTTAATTAATTATGCAAAATCTCTGTAAATTATTTGTTAAGGAATTTGTGCCAAAGAAATGCGATTTCGACATTGAGCTCATTATTATTAAGTTGAATTAATAACATCGGGGTTCGTGCATTTCATTAATTTCTCAATCTCGTTGCAAATATTGCTCTAGATATCTATATAGAGTACTGTATATATATATATATATATATATATATATATATATATAGTGTGTGTGTGTGTGTGTGTGTGCGTGTGTGTGTGTGTGTGTGTGTGTGTGTGTGTGTGTGTGTGTGTGTGTGTGTGTGTGTAATTTATTCTACTTTATTGTTTTTTTTTTTTTTTTTTACAAATTCAGAATGGCTGTAATCCCGAGAAGAAAAAGAAAGAGAAGAGGAGGAGGAGGAGGAGGAGGAGGAGGAAGAGGACACCTGTTTAGAGTAAAGGTTACCTGGTATTACCCAGTAAGGAGAGGGGAGATGAGAGGGGGCCATTGGGGTGGAAGAGGGGAGACCTGGAGTTCAACGGAATTGGGTGAGGGGAAAGAGGGGAAGTGATAGCCCGGAAGAGGGGAAGAAGGAGAACGGGGGAAGGAAAGAGAGGGGAGAAGGAAGGAGAGGAAGTCATTCGATAGTCGGGAGAGTAGGGGTGAGGGGAAGGAGAGGAGGAGGGAGGGAGAGGAGAGAAGGAAGGGGAGGAAGGGGAAGGGGTAGGGGAAGGAGAGGGGTAGGGGAAGGAGAGGGGTAGGGGAAGGGGGAGGGGTAGGGGAAGGAGAAGAGAGAAGGAAGGAGAGAAAGGAGGGAGGGAGAGGGGAAGGGGAGGGAGAGAGGATAAGGGGGAGAGGGAAGGGAAGGGGAAGGAGAGGAGGAGGGAGGGAGAGGAGAGAAGGAAGGGGAGGAAGGGGAAGGGGTAGGGGAAGGAGAGGGGTAGGGGAAAGGGGAGGGGTAGGACAAGGAGAGGAGAGAAGGAAGGAGAGAAATGAGGGAGGGAGAGGGGAAGGGGAGGGAGAGAGGATATGGGGGAGAGGGAAGGGAAGGGGAGGGAGGGAGGGAGAGGGGAAGGAGAGGGAGGGAGGGAGGGGAGGTGACTTGCTGGATGGGGGAGAGTAGGGTGAGGGGAGATCAGAAAGAAAGAGGGGAAGGGGAGAAGGAGGTAAGTTGATAGTTGGGGAGTAAAGGGAGGGAAGGAGGTAAGAGGAGGAGGAGGGAGGGAGAGGAGGGAGGGAGGGTAGGAGGAGGGAACCTGATAGTAGAGGAGATGGAGGGAGGGAAGAAGGGGGAGAGTAGATGATTGGGGAGGGGAAGGGGGTAATGTTATAGTGGGGAGAGCAGATGGGGGGAGTAGGGGTTATCACACTGGGCCGTTTTTCCTCCAACCTCCGATTCATCGGCGGTACGTACCGCCCACCTCCAGCAACTTTTTCCGCCGTCAAATCCCCTCTGGCAAACTATTTGGTTTTCCCAACAAGAAATATATAGAATGTCATTTGATACTATGCTGGAGCAAAATGAATTTCCTCCAGCATATCCTACTCCTTCCCTAAAGTTGCGGCCGGTACATTTGCTCCAACAATCGGAGGAGAAATATCCCAGTGTGATAAGGACTTTGGTCAGAATAAGATATATACTGTGTCATCATGGCCTAAGCGCAAACTTGAGACGCAGGCGACGCAGGCGACGCAGCACAGGGCAAAGGGAGCAGACTTCCTGTTGCTGAATTGAAGTAGTTCACTCTAAACCTCTCTCTCTCTCTCTCTCTCTCTCTCTCTCTCTCTCTCTCTCTCTCTCTCTCTCTCTCTCTCTCTCTCTCTCTCTCTCTCTCTCTCTCTCTCTCTCACTTGAAATGCTCAAGTAGTAGGTTCATCTGGAAGCATGGAGGAGGGGGAGGGGGAGGTGGGGGAAGGGATAGAGGAGGGGGAGGGGGAGGTGGGGGAAGGGATGGAGGAGGAGGAGGGGGAGGGGGTGGAGGAGGAGGAGGGATGGAGAGGGAGAGGAGGAGGTGGGGAAGGAATGAAGAAGGAGGAGGAGGAGGTGGGGAAGGGATGAAGAAGGAGGAGGAGGAGGTGGGGTAGGGGATGGAGGAGGAGGGGGAGGGGGTGGGGGAGGAGGAGGGATGGAGAGGGAGGAGGAGGAGGAGGAGGAGGAGGAGGGGAGGAGGAGGGATGAGGAGGAAGGTGAGGAGGAGGGAGGGATGAAGGGAGGTGGAGGTGGGAGGTGAAGAGGAGGAGGAGGAGGTGGGGGGTATGATGAGGAGGCGGCGTCCGGGGGTGGTGGTGGGTAGGAGTCCTCTCCCCAGCCGCCACTTAGTAAGTTTCGCGGGTGTCCCATCTGGAGGTCGTTATTTTCTTCTTATTTTCCCGTTGAACATCCAAGTCCTCCTTTTCTTCTGAGTATTTTGACGTGGGAGGAGTCGGGGAGATTCATTCCTTCTTCTTCTTGGTTTCCTTGTTTTATTTTTCGTCCTTTCGTTGCATTCTCTTTCTTTTGCTTTCTTCGTTCCATTCTCTTCTTTCTTGTCAGTTCTCCCCTTTTTACTCTTTTGCCAGTCCATCTTCCTTCCTTTTTACTCCTCTTCTAGCCTTCTTCTTTTCTTTTTATTCCTTCTTGCCTTTCATTCTCTTTCTCTTCTTCTTATGCTTCCATCCTCCTTTTGCTTATATCCTTTCATTATTAATCTCTTTTTCTTCTTGCATCCTTTATTTCTGCCCTTCTTTTTTATTTCCTTCTTTATTATTTTTTCCTTTCATTTCTTCTTCTTATTTTTTCATTTTACTTTTCTTCTTTTTTATTTTATTTATTTTTCTTTCATTCTCCCTTTATTCTTTTTCTTCTTTATTCCTTCTTATTAATAACATCATCTATTTACCACCCCTTCTCCTATCCTTAGTTAATCGTTCCATCGCATTAACGCGACATCCCGAATAGATCCAAATATATATATTGTTCATGCTGTGTCTTTATTATTATCATTATTATAATCACTGTTATTGTATATCTTATTATTATCATTATTATTATCATTATTATTAATTATTATTACTATTATTATTATCAATTATTATTATTATTATTATTATAATCATTTATTATTATTATTATTATTATTTATTAATTATTAATTATTATTAAACTTTTTTGACAAGACTTTTTAGTTTTCGTGAGTGGTACAGCGATACGTGAGAAAGCAAATCGTGAGATTGTGAGTGGCCGGCGCCAAGTGAGAGACAGAGAAGAGACCATTGGCGCCAGCCAGCAAGTTCTGGTGGCTCCACAAAACATCTCTTCTTCTCTCTTTTTACCTCTCTTCCTCTCTTCTGCTTCCTTTCTCCTTCTGTCTGCCTGACAGTGTCTGTCGTGGTCTCTCTCTTTTTCTCTTTTTCTCTTTCTTTCTCTGTCTATCTGCCCGTCAGTGTCTGTCGTGGTCTGCCTCTTCTTCACTCTAATCCCTCTCTCCCTTCCTCACACTCTCTCTCTCCTCCCCTCCTCCCTCTCTCCTCTCCCCTCCCCTCCTCCCTCGTCACCCTTCCTCCTCCAGCACCTCCCTTCCACTCCCCTCCTCTCCCCCTCCCTCCTCCCGCACCTCCCTCCTACTCCCCTCCTCTCCCCCTCCCTCCTGTTCGCTCTCCCACTCCTTTTCCTCTCCTCCCCTCCCCACTCCCTCCTCTCCCCCCCTTCGCCCCCTCTCTCTCCCTCTATCCCCCTCTCTCCTGTGCCCCCTTCTCTCCTTCCACCCTCCTCTCCCCCTCCCTCCTCTTCCCCTCCCTTCTCCCCCTCCCTCCTCTCCTTTCTCTCCCCTCTCCCTCCTCTTCCCTCTCCCCCTCACTTCTCTCCCCTCTCCCCCTCACTCATCTCCTTTCTCTCCCCTCTCCCCCTCCCTCCTCTCCCCCTCCGTCTCCCTCCCGATGTTTAGACGTGTATGTGCGAAATAACGTTTTAAGATTTTATGCATAATTTTGTTCACCGCCATTGTCGTGGATCACGTGTTGGACAGCTATTACACTCCCGAAGGAGAGCTCAGACTTGATATATGACCGAGCTATGGGTAATACAGTGACACGTACACACACACACACACACACACACACACACACACACACACACACACACACAGTTTGCCCGTCAGATCTGTGATGGTTGTCAGATCTGGGTTGGAACCGAATTTAGACCGCAGAGTTGGAATGCGAGCGCTGTACCACTACACCAGCAAGCATCTGTGTGTGTGTGTGTGTGTGTGTGTGTGTGTGTGTGTGTGTGTGTGCGTGTGTGTGCGTGTGTGACACTTTTGGGTCGTATTTGGGTGTCTTGCCTGTCACTGACACGAGCTTTGTAACACAGAATCTGTCTCTTCTTTTTGCTCTCTTTCTCTCTCTCTCCTCTCTCTCTTTATCTCTTTATATCTTTTTTTCTCTCTACTTCCCTCACTCGTCGTCGTTGTTGTTGTTGTTGTGGATGATGATCTTCTTACTCTTATTTTTCTTCTTCCTCCTCTTCTTCCTCTTCCCCTTCTTTTCCTCCTTCCTCTTGTTCTTCTTTTTCATCTTACTTTCTTCTTTCATCTTCCCTTGTCTCGTTTGTCCCTTTAGCCTCCTCCTCGTTCCTCTCCTCCTCCTCCTCCTCCAATTTCTCCTCCTCCTCCTCGTCCTTCTCCTCGTCCTTCTCCACCTCCTCCTCCTCCTCCTCCTCTTCCTGCTCCATCTCCTTATGTAAACAAGAAGTGGAAGCCTCAGGATGTTTTGAATGAAGAAGAAAGTTTAAGAATAGTGTCCCCCGTCACAACATATATATAAATATAAATATATATATATATATGTATATATATATATATATATATATATATGTATATATATATATATGTAAAAATATATATATATTGTGTGTTTGTGTGTAATGTATATATATATGTATGTGTATATATATATATATATATATATATATATATACATATATATATATATTTATATATAACGTGTATATGCAAAAAAAATCATACGTTACGTTATGTTAGGTTATGATTGTGAGAACAAAGAAATTAAATATTTTCTTTGCATTGCATCTTGAGACGGTACATAATTCCTATATAATTGTGTATTAGGAAACTCGCTGGTCGAGCGGGTTAGAGCGTCGTTACTTGCGGCGGAGGTCGAGGTGACGGCGGTTCGAACCCTGCAACCGGCGAAGCTGGACCAAGGGCATGGTTCGTAGAATTCCACGCAACAAAGTTCTCTGTAAGAGGCACCGTCCTAGCCTCCTGATAAGGGAGGAGGGGGGAGTTTGTGACGTTAATTAATATCTTTAGCTATAGCAATTAGGTATTGTTTGAAGTTGCCATATATACAGTGTAGTCTGCGTTTTCTTCCTTCTATGGACACTGGGCCATGATGAAGGTCATTGTGTACGCCCTAAGGTCACATACTTGCCTTTTTTTTTTTAATCTCCTTGGGTATCGTTGACATACGGAGTTAAAGCATTTTGTTCCTGGATGAGCTCTCGCCAGTTTAAAATGAACAGGTTGTTTGGTAGGCGTGGAATCCACAGGGCCTAAGCTGAGCACGCCACACGCCGGCCCACCATAACTCCATCGTTGTGATCGACGTCTAATGCATGTTTGATGAAGTGGGTTTGTTTTGCCCGGCTCGGGTCGATGTCGAGAAGGATGGTCTTGTCTGTGAATACGATAGATGGGGAGGTATCGCTCCTGCGTTGTGCGTGGTTGTCAATGGGCATAAACCAATGGGTATTGTTTTACTTCACCGCATGAAGAATGTATTCCACTATTTGCTGGGATATGCATAGCGGATATGCTTAAATCAATGGTATTGTTTTACTTCACCGCATGAAGAATGTATCCCACTGTTTGCTGGGATATGCATAGCGGATATGCTTAAGCCAATGGGTATTGTTTTATTTCACCGCATGAAGAATGTATTCCACTGCTTGCTGGGATATGCATAGTTAATGTGGTTAAGTCAATGGGAATTGTTTTATTTCACCGCATGAAGAATTTATCCCACGATTTGCTGGGATGTCCATAGTTGATGTGCTTAAGTCAATGGGTATTGTTTTACTTCACCACATGAAGAATTCCTGCCTATGTATGCTTTGTATAGAATGATTACTGGTCACTTGCTTAAAAATAAATAAATACATTGAAATACACTTTGTAGGTAAATAATTTTGATGGTTCTTGATTGAACCAGACATAGGCAAGGACAGGCTAGGTTAGACTAGATTAGGTTAGGATAAGCTAAGAAACTAGATTAGTCCAATAATGCAATTATACAATATATATATATATATATATATATATATATATATATATATACATATATATATATATTGTATATATATACACATTATATATATATATATATATATATATATATATATATATATATATATATATATGTATAATATATATATATAATATATATATATCTATATATATATATATATATATATATATATTATATATGCATACATGCTTGAATGTAATCTTGTAAGTGTATTACCAAACACTCCACGCAAGGTTCATTTATCAAGATGAAGAGGAGGAGGGGAAGAAGAGGAGGAGGAGAAGAAGAACTAGGAAGAGGAGGAGAAGGACTAGGAAGAGGAGGAGGAGGAGGAGGCTCATGAGCGGGTCATCAATGAGTTTCTCTCTATCTCTCTCTTTCTCTCTTTCTCTCTTTCTCTCTTTCTCTCTTTCTCTTTCTCTCTCTATCTCTCTCTTTCTCTCTTTCTCTCTTTCTCTCTTTCTCTCTTTCTCTTTCTCTTTCGAAATTTTGGTTTCTTGAAGAGGTTGCCCGCGAGCGCTGTATCACTGGAAGCCAACCCCCCCCCCAAAAAAAAAGCGGCCAAACTTGTGATCTAAAACGTCAAAACTCAGTTGTTATTCGACATCATAAGTAAGTGGACGGGGAAAGAGGAGGGTAAGGAAGAGGAGGATGTGGAGGAAGAGGAAGAGGTGGAGGAAGAAGTGGAGGAGGAGGCGGAGTAGGAGGAGGAGGAGGAAGAGGAAAAGGAAGAGGAAAAGGAGGAGGAGGGGGAAGAGGAAGAAGTGGAGGAAGAAGTGGAGAAGGCGGAGTAGGAGGAGGAGGAAGAGGGAAATGAAAAGAAGGAGGAGGTGCAGGAGAAGGAGGAAGAGGGAAAGGAAGAGGAGGAGGGGAAGGAGAAGGAAAAATGAAGGAGGCGGGGAAAGGAAAAGGAAGAAGAGGAAGAGACAGAGGAGGAGGAGGAGCAGGAAAAAAAAAGAGGGGGGAGGAGAAGAAAGAAAAGAGGAGGAAGGAGAAAGAGAGGAAAGAAGAGGAAGAGCCGGACGAGGAGGAAGAGAAGGAAAAAGAGGAGGAGGAGGAGAAGAAAGAAGAAGAAGAAGAGGAGGAGGAGAAGAAAGAAGAAGAAGAGGAGGAGGAGAAGAAAGAAGAAGAGGAGGAGGAGAAGAAAGAAGAAGAAGAGGAGGAGAAGAAAGAAGAAGAAGAGGAGGAGGAGAAGAAAGAAGAAGAAGAGGAGGAGAAGAAAGAAGAGGAAGAAGAGGAGGAGAAGAAAGAAGAGAAAGGAGGAGGAGGAAGAAAAGGAGGAGAAGAAAGATGAGGAAGAAGAGGAGGAGAAGAAAGAAGAAGAAAGGAGGAGGAAAGAAAGATAAGAAGAGGAGGAGGAGAAGAAGAAGACCTCGTCTGTCGGCGGCTTGCTCCTGCCGCGGCGGCTTGTCCTACCAGCCGGGGGTGCTTCGTGCGCCGCTTTCTTCTCCTCCCTCAGCCTCTTCGCCTCCATGCCTCCTTCTGCCTGCTTGCTCTTCTCCCTCCCTCCTTCTCCTCTTCGTCTTCTCCATCCTTCCTTCTCGTCTTCTTCGTCTCCTCCCTCCTCCTCTTCGAGTCTTCGCCGCCCTCCTCGCCTCTTCTTCTTCTTTCGTCTTCTCCTCCCTCCGAATTCGTCGTCTTCTTCTCCTCGCCTCCTGCCTCGTCTGGCTTCCTCCTCCCTCCTCCTCTTGCTTCTTCTCCTCCCTCCTCCTCCTCTTCTGCTCCGCCTCCTCCTCCTCGTCTTCTCCTGCCCTCCTCCTTCCTCTGCGTCTTCTCCTCCCTCCTGCCTCCTCTTCTTCTTCTCCTTCGCTCTTCTTCTTCTTCTCCTTCCCTCCGTCCCTCTTCTTGCGTTCTGCCCTTTCTTCCTCTTCCTCATCCTCCTGTCTTCTCCTTCCTCCTCCACCTACCCCGCGCTCTCTCTCTCGCTCGCGCTCTCTCTTCTCTCTCCTCGCACTCTCTCTCTCGCTCTCTCTCTCTTCTCCCAACTAAACCTCTCCTAATTCTCACCACCTCGTCACCTCCTCAATCTCATGTAAAAACACAAATCTCTCAGAACGAACTAACCGGCCCTTCTTGGCTACAAAACCTCGTACTCCAATAACGCCCCCACACTAACAGTAAAACCAGACCCTAATCCCACAATCCAATTAGACATCCCACCAAATGGGGGTCAAACAAAAATCAAACCCACAAATGAACTTACACCAAAAAACCCAAACCACTACAAAAAACAAACACTCCCCCCATAGCTATAACAAAAACCAACACCAATAACACCAAACAAACCAACCACATAACATACACCAAAAAAACCAACCCAGAAAACTCACTACACAAACACAATAAATAATAAAAATTAATATATTTTATATTATAAAAGCTGCGCACGAACTCCACCCACGCAACATACTACGTCACCGACCGTATGTCTGACATGTGACGTCCTACTAGTCTACACTGAACGAAGCATCCCTTGGGTGGACAGAGATCGTAAGCACCCGGTTTTTGGGGGACCACTGGCTGCCTTAGAATCAAGATCAACTAGAACGAATCGGTCCCCGAAGAAAATGGAAGAAGAGGGACTGAATAAGCGCATGAATGAACGAAGCATAAGAAGACTAAGAAGAAGCAGACAGAAGACTCAAGAATGAAGAAAAAAGAAGAAACTCCTACGGAAAAAGAATCCATAAGCCTAAAAATAATATTTTAGATACTAAAAGCCTTAGAGTTACCTCCTCCTCTCCTTCCCCCTCTTTTTCTTCCTCCTCCTCTCCTTCCCCCTCTTTTTCTTCCTCCTCCTACTCCTCCTTTTCCTCCTTCTCCTCCTCTTCCACCTCCCCCTCCTCTTCCTCTTCCTCCTTTTCCTTTTCCTTCTCTTTCTCTTCTTCCTCGTCTTCCCCTCCTCTTCCTTTCCTCTTCCTCCTCTTTCTCCTCTTCCTCTCCCTCCTACTACTCCTCTTCCTCTTCTTTCTCATCTTCTTCCTCCTCTTGCACCCTTCAAACCCTCTGAAACCTAACGGCCTTGCCTTTTTTAAAAATTCAAATTCAAATGACCCAAGCGTAACGGTCGCAGTTTCGGTTAACGGTTTTCATCGCTGCCATCACAGGAGACGGCTGACCTCGTTTGTCGCTGACAGTGTTCTTTTAATTTATTTTTTATTCATTTATTCATTTATTTATTTATTTTAGGTAACACGAAAGCTTAGTAGCCTTAGGATTGTTTTTCGTAGGGTTATTTTTTATTTTTAATAACCTATTTATCTATTTATTGTATTTCATGTTATCTATTTATTTATTCGTCTTAGGTGACCCTAAGACTTGAGGCTGTATGAAACTTGGGATTATTTTTGTAGGATTTTAATTAATTTTAATTTTCATTTCTATTACTTTTCTAAAATATATTTGTATATTATTTATTTTATTTATATTTTTGTTTTTGTCGTAGGTACCCTGAGGCTGTAGTAGCCTTAGGATTATTTGTTTGTTATATATTAATTAATTCATTTGTTAATATATTTATTTTTGCCGTAGGTACCCTGAGGCTGTAGTGACTTTAAGGTTTATTTATCGTAGGGCTTCTTCAGGTTAGGCTAGATACTTTCAAAGAATTTAGGAAACAGATCTGTTTTCCAAAAGTCCTTTTTGCCAATATTGGAACGGTTCTCTCTATTATTAGGAATTTCAAAAGGAAGAAGAAGAAAATAATATTCCAATATTCAGGGGCACAGCTTACATACATCACATGCAGCTGTCGATCTGAGAGTCGATTTGTGTCGACTCTCTTGCCAACGGTCGATTGTAACGGTTACCAGTCGTTCAACCATTGGCGTAACCGTTACATTACCGTTACAGACCTGACGTCATCAGCGAACCCGTTACTTCGCTCAGTTTCGAAATGTTTCGCTCGTTGTAATGGGATTTGCATTCTTTTGAGCGAAGCTTTTTGAAAACGTCCAAGCGTTGCATGATTTTAATGGAATATATTTTTTTTTGCTTCTTTTATGATAATGATTTTGTTTTTGTGAGAGAATATGCATAGAAAGCCAGCAGATCGTTTTATTATTTTTTTTATTAAAAATAATAAATTCATGAATAAGTCAAAACCACTTTTATTCCTCTTTGGATTTTTTTATCGACAAAAAACTGATTAGATCTAATTCAAAGCCGTTGGCTTATTTCTAGAAATTTGTGAAAAAATATGCTAGAATTCTTTGAAAAGATATCCTAGAAATCTTTGGATTCGGACTCGTCAAAGCCAACTGGA
>NC_134806.1:47228509-47231009 GCF_046742065.1 Oratosquilla oratoria
TGCGGTCCTCCTGTGTACCGACACCGACCCAATGAATAATCCAAATTAAAACGAGGGTGCGGTTACGCACCCTCGTTCAGTAACAAAGAGGAAGTGACTTAAACAGAGTTCATCCAAGGCCAGTTCCCAGCCGAGGGTGGGGAGTAGCGTTGTTTTACCACGCTGACCTAACTCCACCCTATCTCAGTGCTGACGTTTCCAAGGGCTTTAGATTTTTTTGGTAATGGCTATGCGAGGTTAAGAAAACTTTATATCACCATTTTCGTCCTTGTCTGGTATTTATTTACAAAAAAAAAATATATACATCAATGGAATGACTTACAGGTTCATGTACTTTGGAGCAAAATGGACATGGTGTACAATACATGTAATCAGTATATACCTGTAGCGCTGTTCACTCAAACCTATAATAATAATAATAATAATAATAATAATAATAATAATAATAATAATATCAATATCTTAAGCTCTCCTACATTCTTCATCCCTCCTTACTCTTCCTCATCTTCCCTCCCTCAGAGCGGATGGAACGAAAATAAGGAGGAGAGAGGGCGGGCGATAGGAAGTAAAAAGGAGTAAAAGAGGATATGGAGAGCGGGCGGTAGGGATGAAGAGGAAGAAGAAAACGAAGAACAAGATGACGATGAAGAGGAAGAATAAGAGAAATAAGAAGGAAAGTAAGAAGAAGAAGAGGAAAAGAAAGAAGAGGAAAAGAAGAAGAATAGGAGGAAAAGGAAGATGATAAGGAGGAAGAAGTTGAAAAGGATGAAGAAGATGAAGAAGAAAAGGAAGAAGATGAAAAAGAAGAAAAGAAAGAAGATGAAGAAGAAGAAAAGGAAGAAGATGAAGAAGTGAAGAAAAAGAGGAAGAGAAGTAGGAGGAGGAGGAGGAGGAGGAGAGCGTCCCTCTCTCAGAATTTTGATGAAGAATTCTCTCAATACTTTGAGAAGACGCGTCCATAGGGAACGTGGCTTGCCTCTTCAATATCTATTGATCAATATCATCATATCAATAATTCCGATATTGACAATATTTACTGAAGAAATTATTGATGTCTGTTTTTTTTTGTTGGCAAGATTTGCTGTCAGTGATGACGTTCTCAATATTGATTGTATTTTTGATAACTTTATTGTTAATAATGATCTCACTATTTCAGTCAGTATTTTTCTAGATGTCTCTTTAGGACATTTGCTATATACCTGGGTCAGGCAGTTTTGATTAAATTGAATGAATATTGTCAATAGATACTGATTTACGGGGTGGATAGGCATGATAACCTTCAATAGAACTGCCTTTACGCGTTGACTATATTGCGGGATTCGAACCACCCAACTTTGGGTTTCCTCCGATATTCCCATTTTTATTTGTTTGCTTCTTTTGTTGTTTGCGCCATTTTATTTGATTATTTACGTATTTGTTTATTAAATCCCATTTATGTGTTTAATTTTTTATGTTTTTAGTTATCATTTATTATCATTATTTTACTAAATTGTGTCAATGCAACATTATCCACTGATTAGGTGAATTGTTTGAATATTTAATCCTGACTTTTTTCGGGTTTGTATAATAACTGATTAGTGGATACCATGTCGAACTCATGATCAGGTGGTCGTGAGCTCGTTGCCCGAGCCCCGCTGCGGGCTGTGTTGCGTTGGTTCCCTACAGCCTTAGCCAGGCGGGGAGGCGACCCAACATCGGCCTAAGAACCCCAGCGGCTTGCCGCAACTGACAGGGTTTTGCCCTAGCAGTGGGGTTTCTCACTTCCCACGAAGGCTTTATTAATACGACGTTTGGCTTGTAACAGCTTCATCAAGTTGATAGTCGTGGTACACGTTTCTGAAAACTACCCCTAATTGTCCTCCACACCTTTTTCCTCTCATGACTTTTCTCCGTCCTTAGTGGACAATTGGCCCCCCTCCCCCTCACATCTTCTTCTCCGGCAGTGAACAAATGTCGTACACCCAGACAATTGATCCATCTCATTAACCTTTCTTAGATTCTAATGACCTCCCCGCGTTTCCCCGGACTTTTATCCATCCTCAGAGGACAATTGCTCCCCTCGCCTTTTCGTCTACGACAGTGGACAAATGTCCCACACTCGGACATTTGTTCCCTTTAACCTTTCCCATGCTCTAGAGACTTCTCCCCGTTATTCCGAATCCTCCTATTTTCTTCTTTTGTTCATCGGCGGTGGTAAAATGTCCCACGCCCAGACAATTGATCCCTCTCTTTAACCTTTCCCAGGCTACAGAGACCTCTCCCCCCTTTACTCCGGATCGACTTGTTTAATTAATCTCAGTTATGTTTTTATCACGACTAAGCTGATAAATCTGTCGCAAGCGAAACGTCGTAGATTTGGTCTTTCCTTTTTTGACAGAGTCGGCGACAAATGTCATTGTCGTCCATCAGAAAATTAATTCTAGATTTACAATATTGTCTTTCTTTTCTTCCACAGGTACACTGAAAGGAGTCTAGTTCTGTCACATAATAGGTAGGTACA
>NC_134806.1:47238509-47241009 GCF_046742065.1 Oratosquilla oratoria
ATTTCATAACACCTTATTAACGTTGTTATCGTTGCCGTCGTCGACCCAAGTTGGGTCGCCTCCCCACCCCTACACCCTCATATTTTTTTCCATTTTGATGTTTATTAAATTTATGATTATTGTTACTATTGTTATTATTATTGTTATTGTTATTATTGTTATCGTTATTATTATCATTATTATTATTATTATCATTGTTATCATTATTATTATTATTATCATTATTATTATTATTATTATCATTATTGTCATTATTATTATTATCATTATTATTATTGTCATTATTATTATTATTATTATTATTGTTATCATTATTATCATTACTATTATCACTACCACTACCACCACTACCACCACCACCACCACCACCACCACCTAGCTTCAACCAGTATCCGTCGTACACATGCAAGTACACACAAACGTGTGCATCTACACGTGTACACACATACGTACACACGTGTCCGTGTCCCCGTGTAGACACGGGGACAAACATCCTCTCAACTTTTCGCGTCATTAGAGATGCGTAACCATGGCAACGCGTCATCAGTTGCCATGGTTACGGCCAATGAAAATGTAATATTCCCTTCTCCCCCCACCCACACACCCCATTCCCCGACCCCCCGGGGTAAGGGGGGAAGGGGCTATGTTCACGCCCACGCCCACGGGGGAACTCATTGACCGGAGGGCCGGGATTGGTGGGTGTTTGCCAAAAGGCATCTTTTTCCTCCGACTGTTGGAGCAAATGTCCAGCCCGCGGCTTTCAGGAAGGAATCTGATATGCTGGAGGAAAATAATTTTCCTCCAGCATATCGGAGGAAAATATTTTTACTCCAGCATATCGGAGGAAAATATTTTTCCTTCAGCATATCGGAGGAAAATATTTTTCCTCCAGCATATCGGAGGAAGATAATTTTCCTCCAGCATAATACAAACATTTTATGTAAGTTACTGTGAAAACAAAATAGTTTGACATAGGGGATTTGTCGGCGGAAAAGGTGCTGGAGGTTGGCGCTAACGCCGATGAATCGGAGGAAAAATAGCCCAGTGTGATAACACCTTGAACCGGGCTTGGTTTAGTTAGGTATGGCGAAGTTAGTTTCATCAGGTCAGGTAAGGTCAAGATGCGTCAGGTTGTATCAGGTCAGGTCAAGCCAGGTGATATGAGGACATGTTGAATTCGGTCACATAATTTCAGGTCAAATTATGTTACGTCAAATCAGGTCAGGTCAGGTCAGGTCAGGTGAACGAGGACCGGAGAAAATAACAACAATAAAAATAGTAACAAGAATCACACCGAGCTTCAAATGTGTGATTCACCATGGTTTTGGACCACGTGTTGGACTCGTGATCGACAGCTATTTCCCTCCGGGAAGAGAGCTCAGAGCTCATGCATGACCGATCTGTGGGTACTGCTGTGACCTTAAACGCACACGCACACACCCAACTTCCCCCCCACCAGAGTTGGAGTAACGACTCGCAGCGCAGCGATACTGAAATTATTTCAGCCCTGGGAGGGATTCGAACCCGGACCGCCGTAGTGGCAGCCGGGAACTCTAACCACCGCGCCACGAGGTGTGTGTGTGTGTGTGTGTGTGTGTGTGTGTGTGTGATTCACGATCTTGAACCACGTGTTGGAGACGTGATCGACAGCTATTTCCCTCCCAGATGAGAGCTCAGAGTTCGTATATAGGTCGATCTATACCTATGGGAATCCTTTGTAATGCTGTGACCCTACACACACACACACACACACACACACACACACACACACACACACACACACACACACACACACACACACACACACACACAAAACTCCTTGCCCACCAGAGTCAGGGTGCCGGCTCGTAGCGCAGCCCATGTAGTAAACAATTAATTGGAGAATAGGAGACAGGACCCCACGAGCATACCACCTTTCCTGTATACTACAATTAGGCAAACACACACGCACAGTTCTGTTAGGACAGGAGTGGGCAACCTTTTTGAGTAGAAGTGCCAAAATCAGCCAAATCTTCGATACAAAATTTTTCCCGCGTGCCAACGGAAAAAAATGCTTATAAGCTCCCAGGAGGGGCCCCGACCAATCCACCGCCGGGCGCAGCAGGCGGTGAGTGACTAGTGGTCCTACACAAGAAGTTGTAGATTCGTTGGTTATTTTTATGCATTTTAAGATGAGCTCCGGCTTTTGCCTGCCAGAAAAGTCATTAACGTGACACGTTCGGCACGCGTGCCAAAGGTTGCCCCTCTGTTATCTATCCACAGATGACCTTTGCTGACCTGCTTTGACCTCTAGTGCCCTTGGTTGACCTTAGTTGAATTTTGGAAGAGCATTAAGCGTCAGGACAAGGGAGAGGATGTTAACACTGATGTTAGTTCATTATAATCATTGCTCTTTCTCTAGGTTCGCGGATTCATCACCACTGCTACCACCACCACCACTGTCACCACCAATATCACCACCACTATCACCATCACCATCACCACCACCATCACCACCAAC
>NC_134806.1:47246009-47258509 GCF_046742065.1 Oratosquilla oratoria
AGGGATGGAGGGAGGGAGAGGAGGGAGGAGGGAGGGAGGAGGGAGGGAGGGAGAGGAGGAGGGAGGGAGGGAAAGGAGAGATTGATGGAGGGAGAGGAGGAGGGAGGAGGGATGGAGAGGAGGAGGAGGAGGGGTAGGAGGGAGGAAGGGAGAGGAGGCCGAATCAGATGGGAGCAAACGGTGGGAGGAAATGGAAATGTCATCGCTTGGGGGAGATTGGGGAGATGGGGGGAGGGGGAGGAAAACTGAAAAAAAGAAGAAAAAAATTGACGGAAAAATTATGTTTCAATGAAGAGACCTGAGGGTAGGGCTGTGGTGAACAGAGTCCCCCACATGTACGTCTACGCGACATTTTGGCTTATAGTATCGTCGCTGCAGAAATGGGATGGACAAGGAATGGATATGTGTTGTGGAAATAGCTGGCCTTTGGCCTTGTAATACATTTGTGTAGGTTAAGTCCATATTACGCCTGTACTACAGGCATCAGTATCCTCATGAAAGCACAACCTTGGCCCTGCCGAGTCGTCTTCCCACGAGGCTGGGTCCTCCGCTACCTTTCGGTACGCAAGACGTGTATATAAGGAGACATGTTTTGGTTTCCATGTTCCGTTCTCTTCTGTACTTGTAACCAGCGGTGCTCGTCCCTTGGCCCACGCGGTCACTTCTGCGGTTACGGCAGGCCTCGGATCCCGACCGCCGACCCAGCCTAGGTCGACACTCGCACTAACCAGAATAAAACCATCAAACTCACTCGAGCTTCATTCACTCCCTCGGCACATTTAGGGGGGGAAGAGAAACGGGGGATAAGAGGGGGAGGAGAGGGAGGGAAAGAGGATACAGGGGGGGAAAGAGGAGGACAAACGGGTAGGCGGAAACGACCAGAAAGAAAAGAGGGGACACCAAAGGCGAACAATGTCCTTTCCCTCCCCTCCCCTTTCTCATCCTCTCCCCCCCTCTTCCCCTCCCCTCCCCCCCCCCTCCTCTCCCCCTCTCCCCTTCTTCCCCTCTCCCTCCTCTTCCCCTCTCCCCCTCATCTCTTCCCCTCCCCCCCTCATCTCTTCCCCTCTCCCCCTCTTCCCCTCCCTCTCCCCTCTCTTCCCCTCTCCCCCTCTCTTCCCCTCCGTTTCCCTCTCCCCCTCTTCCCCTCTCCCACCTTTCCCCATTCTTTCCCCTTCTTCCTCTCTCCTGTTATCTTTCTCTTCCCCTCTCCTCCACCTCTTTCCCCTCTCCCCTCTCCTCCACCTCTTCCCCTCTCCCCTCTCCTCCACTTCTTCCCCTCTCACCTCTCCTCCACCTCTTCCCCTTATCTCCCCCTCTCTCTCCTTCTCCTCCCTCTCCCACCATTCGCCCATCCTTTCCCCCTCTTACTCTTTCTCTTCCCTCTCTTCCCCTCTCTTCCCCTCTCTTCCCCTCTATTCTTCCCTTCTCTTCCTCCTCTCCCATCCTATCCTTTTTTCTCCCCCTTTTCCCTCTTCTCCTCTTTTTCTCTTCTCTACTCTTTTTCCCTGGCCTTCTCCTCTTCGTTTCCTCTCCCCCGCTCCTCCCCCCCGGGAGAGGGGGGGGAGAGCGGGGGAGATGATGAGATTCCTGAGACGACCGAACGTGACGCTCACTCCTCTCTGGAGGAGGAGGAGGAGGAGGAAGAAGAACATGAAGAGAAGGGGGGGAAGGGAGGAGGTAGAGGAGGAGGAAGGGGAGTAGGGGAAGGAGAAGAGGAGAAGGTAGAGGAGGAAGATGAAGAAAAGGAAGATGAGGAGGAGGAGGGGAAGGGGAGGAGGAAGGGAAGTGGAGGGGGAGGAGGAAGAAGAGAAGGAGGAAAATGAAGAAATGGAGGAAGATGAAGAGGTAGAGGAGGAGGAGAAGGAGAAAGAGGTAGAGAATTAGGAGGAGGAGGAAGGGGAGGAGGAGGAGGTGGTCCCGTGTTCGTTTTGTTCTCATCTTTTTTTTTCTTTCTCTTCTTTATCTTGTTTGTTTTTCATTATTTTGTTAGCATTATTTATTATATTTTATTAATTAGTTAATTATTCAAAATTGACTTTTGTTGTTTGATTATTAATGTACTATTGTACATCTGAGCACACAATCCAAGTCACCATTTTAGGTTTCTATGATGTCTACGAAGACGACTTTGATGGTGTCTTCGAAGACGACTTTGATGATGTCTACGAAGATGTCTTCGATTATGACTTTGATGTCTTCAGTGATGTCTACGATGATTTCTTCGATGATGACTTTGAAGATGATTTCGATAATGACTGCGATGATGTCTACGAGGACGTCTTCAAAATGACATCGATAATGACATCGATGATGTCTACGAAGGTGATTTCGAAGATGTCTAAGAAGACGTCTTCGAAGATGACTTCGATGATGTCTACGAAGATGATGTCGAAGATGTCTAAGAAGACGTCTTTGAAAATGACTTCGATGATGTCTGTGGAGGCGGCGTCCAAGAAGATGGCTTCGGTGAAGTCTGGGAAAATGTCTACGAAGACGACTTCGACGATGACTTCGTAGACGGCGACAGCGAGCGATGAAGTGTCGCGGAATTGATGCTGTCCTTTACTCTTATCACGTTTACGTCATCCAAGATGGAGAGGGGGAGGGGAAGGGGGAGGGAGGGAGAGAGTGGGTGGGAGGGGGAGGTGGATGGAGGAGGGGAGGGTGGGAGAAGGGGGAGTGGGAAGGTGGATGGATGGGAGGGGAGGGGAGGGGAGAGTGGATGGGTGGATGAGAGGGAGGGAAGGGAGAGAGAGAGAGAGAGGGGGGGAAAGGAGAGGGAGAGAGGGGGGAAGGGAAATTACAAAATAATACAGAATACAGTAGGTAATGTATTACAGGGAATGCTGTAATAGAGCGAAGTTTGGAATACAGAGAATGTATTACATCATCCATTGGAAGATGTAGAGAATAAATCAAGTGGATGTATGATACAGAATATGTAATCTATAATACAAAATACGATAATTTATTGTTATTCATTTTTATCTATTTTATTTTATTATTCTTATTACTTTTTTATGACTTAAACAGAAATATATTCAAATTTTTGGCTCTTTGATTTGATTAAAATTTATTCAAATAAATTCAAAAGTAAACTTCTTAATTTGTGCAGCCGAGGCGTCGAGGAGGATTTGAAATGACGTCATCGATGACGTCATCAATGACGCCATCAAGTCTGACAAGATCCCCGGAAGAGCTGGCTTAGTGAAACGCGGTTAAGTAAATCGAGCAGAAAATGACCGGAGGGGAGGGGGGAAACTCACACAGGAGTTTAACTTAGTTTGACATAACCCCGCAAGGGGGGAAAGGAGGGGGAGGGGGAGGGAGGGGTAATATGCGTTTAGTATTTTATTGTTATTATTATTATTATTATCATTATTATTATTATTATTATTATTATTATTATTATCATTATTATTATTATTATTATTATTATTATTATTATTATTATTATTATTATCATTGGTAATATTATTATTATTATTATTATTATTATTATTGTTATTATTATTATTGTTATTATTGACGTTATTATAATTATTATTATTATTATTGAGGTCATTATTATTATACACATTCAACACCCATTTATTATCATTATTATTTCTTATTTATTTATCTATTTATTTGATTTTATTACAAAGGATTACAAAGGTAGAGCGTTCCGGCAAGTGACCTTTTGGTCCATAACTATGTTGGACGCGGAAAAAATACATACATACATATACCAAGGCTTTTTCCCCCTTCCAAGGGAGGTAGCCAAAAAGGGAAAGGCATAAAAACACTCCCACCCATTTCATCCCCAAATACACTCCACACCCCTCCCACCCTTCCTCTCATCTGAGCACCTCCTGGATGACGGGTCATCCCTGCACCCCGCCCACCGCCCTGGGTCAGAAGCAGTGTCGCAAGACACAGCACATCCACAGCAAGGCCGCTTCATTTAATCGGCGACCCCCCCTCTCCGTTCCCCTTTGCATATAAGGAGAGGACGGGGAGAAATCCCTTCGGGCTGCGTCAAAATTTACTCACACATACCACCCTCCCCCGCCCATTCCTCCTCATGCAGTCACAACATCATCCATATACAACCATTCTCCACTCACCTCTGTCTTCCGTCCTCTCCCTTCCTTCCTCAACAGACATTCCCCTCTTCACCAAAGCCCCCTTCACCCCATCCATCCACCTCATCCTAGGACGTCCCCTCATGTTCACTCCCTCCACATCTGCCTTCCATACCTCTTTTACTAGTCTTTCTTCACTCATTCTTTCCATGTGTCCAAACCATCCCAATATTCTTTCATCAACCCTCTCTCCCAAATCCTTATTCACCCCTGTTCTCCTCCTCAACTCATCATTTATCACTCTATCTATCCTATTAACACACGCCATACATCACAGACACCTAATCTCAAACACATACAAACTCCCTCTCTCTTCTTCTCTTATGTTCCACGTTTCTGCCCCATACAGTGCTGTTGGCACAATCACTCCTTCATACAGTCTCCTCTTCGCATCCATTCCCAAATGTCTATTTCTCATTACAGTCTTTAAACCACCAAGGCATTTACTCGCTTCTCTCAATCTACATTCTACCTCCACCTTCACTCCACCTTTTCCTGCTACACTTGCACCCAAGTATCTAAAACTATCCACTTCCTCCAGTCGCTCTCCCTTAATGTTCACTTCCAGTCTACTGCCACTTTCACCCCTTGTACATCTCATCACCTTACTTTTACCCACATTTATCTTTAGCTTTCTTCTATCACATACTCTCCCAAACTCTGCCACCAGCTTCCTCAATCCCTCCTCTGACCCTGCCACAAGCGCAGTGTCGTCCGCAAACAACAGCTGGCTCAACCTCCCACTTTTCTCCATTTTCTTTAACCATCTCCAATCCCTGACTCACTACCCTAGCATTCACCTCTCGCACCACCCCATCCATGTATAAGTTGAACAGCCAGGGCGACATAACGCATCCTTGACGAAGTCCCACCTTTACTTCAAACCACTCACTCTCTCCATTTCCAATCCTAACACATGCTCTACTACTCACATAAAAACTCTTGACAGCTCCCAAAAGCTTTCCTCCTATCCCATAAATCTGCATAACCTCCCACAGTGCCTTTCTGTCTACCCTATCATAAGCCTTTTCCAGATCCATAAAAGCCCAAAAAACATCCTTCCCCCTTTCCTATAGCTTTCTCACATATCTGTCTTACCACAAAGATCTGATCTACACAACCTCTACCCGTCCTAAAACCACACTGTTCCTCACCAATTACTCCTTCTGTTCCTCTCCTAATCCTCTCAATTAAGATTCTCCCATAAGCCTTCCCTACTACACTCAACAGGCTAATCCCTCTGAAATTACTACATTCACACTTGTCCCCTTTTCCCTTGTAAAGAGGAACTATACAGGCACTACTCCAGTCCTCCGGTACTCTACCCTCTCTCCAGCAAACATTAAATAATCTCGCCAACCAGTCCACCATCACTGAACCTCCCTTTTTCAGACATTCTGCATGACATCCATCCAGACCAGGTGCCTTACCTGCTTTCATCATCTTTACAACTGCCTTCACCTCATCCTTCCTTATTTCTCCTCCATTCTCCTCACTCATCACTCTCATTTTCTTCGTATTTCCCACTGCAGCTATCTTTCCTTCCCTATCCTCCTTCACATTCAGCAACTCCCTAAAATATTCTGCCCATCTTCCCCTTACTGCCATCTCTTCCATTATCAACTCTCCATCTGTACCTTTTACCTTTTCTTCCCTACTTGATTCGCCTCCTCTTCCTCTCTTAATTTCTTTCCAAAACATCTTTTTTGATGGTGGAAATGTGTCTAGAAAGAGAGTTGATGATAGCAAATACAGTGTTTCGGAAGAAAGTCAAGCATAAGTACACATGGGAGAGGGTGGTGGAGGGAAGGGTGGTAGATAGAGCGCTAATGGATTATGTAGTGGTAAATAGGATTATGATAGGAAGAGTTAAGGATGTACATGTGCTAAGGGGAGAGGGTGGGGGAATATCAGATCATTTTTTGGTGGAAGGTAAGTTGAGAGTGGAGGATAGATGGAGAAGGAGGAAAGGGACAAAAGGTAGGGAGGTTCTTAGAGTGAACTCCTTGAATGAAAAGGAAAAGGAGAAGGAGTACGAAAAGAAGCTGAAGGAGGAGTGGGAGGGAGTAAAGGATAGAGCAGAGATGGGTGTGGAGGAGGAATGGGGATGGTTCAAGGAGGGAGTCTTAAAGTGTGCAAGGATGGTGTGTGGAACAAGAAGGACAGGGGGAAATAGAAGAAAGGGTAGTGAATGGTGGGATGAGGAAACAAAGAAGGTTGTAGAAGAGAAGAAGCGAGCATTCACAGATTGGTTACAAAAGAGGACAGGGGAGTCATATGAGACGTACAAAGAAAAGAAAAGAGAAGTAAAGCAAAAGGTAAAGGAGGCAAAGAGGAGAGCAGATGTGAAACGGGGTAGGAGTATGACAGAAAATTTTGAAAGTAATAAAAAGATGCGGAAAAAATAAAGAAAAAATAAAATAAAATAGATAATGTTAATGATAAACAGGCAAATAGATAATGATAAATAAGAAGGTTCATCAAGGGGTCCCCCCCTGACTTCCGTCACGTTGCTGTGGTCAGAACCAATGCAGGAAGGCACAGCTCCTCCACAGCCACGAAGGGTTTCAAAAGCGCCGTTGCCAACTCGTTAAGGGGCATTCAGACGGCCAAACGGTTTGACAAACCCGGTTTGTCAAACAAGTGTTTGAAGTGATGTTTGACCGTGTGAATAGGGTATTTGGTTGTCAAACACGTTCGACAAACGTGTTTGACGACCAAATACCCCGTTCACGCGGTCAAACATCACTTCAAACACTTGTCTGACAAACCGGGTTTGTCAAACTGTTTGGCCGTGTAAATGGACCTTTAGGGCTCGTTCATGGGTCTCGTCGTCGTCGTCGTTGTTGTTGTTGTTGTTGTTGTTGTTGATGCTAACTGGCCAGTCAGAAGGAGAGAGAGAGATAGAGGGGTGGGAGTGAGAGAAGGAGGGAAAGAGAGATAGAGCAAGAGGGAAGAGAGAGAGAGAGGGAGAGAGGGGGAGGAAGAGAGAGGGAATGGCGAGAGGAAGGGAGAGAGGAGAGAGAGAGAGAGGAAGGGGAGGGAAAGAGGGTATGGATAGAGCAAGAGAGGAGAGAGAGAGAGAGGAGGGAGGGAGAGAGGGAATGGATAGAGCAAGAGAGGAGAGAGAGAAAGAGAGAGAGGTGGGGAGGGAGATAGGGAGGGAGAGAGAAAAAGAGGGGAGAGAGGGAGGAAGAGAGAGAGAGAGCAAGAGGGGAGAGAGAGGGAGAGAGGTGGGGAGGGAAAGGAGAGAGGACAACTTTAACAAGAAGGAGTCCCGACGACCGCAAATCGAAGTGGAGGACCAAAAGTTGGCGAAGGAGGAGGAGGAGGAGGAGGAGGAAGAGAAGAAATAGGAGAAGGAAGATGATGATCATGAGAAAGAGGAGGGAGAGAAGAGGAGGATGAAGAAGTGAACGAGGAGGAGGAGGAGGAGGAGGAAGAGGAGGAGGAGGGAGAGAAGAGGAGTAGGAGGAAGAAGAGGAAGAGGAGAAGAAGAAGGAAGAGAAATAGGAAGACGAAGAAGATATTGAGAATGAGGAGAGGGAGGAAGAAGAGAAGGAGAAGGAAGGAGAAGAAAAAGAGGGGGAGAAGGAAGAGGAGGAGGAGGAGGAGGAAGAAGAAGAAGAAGAAGAAAGAAAAAGCGATTGAGGGCGAGGAGAGGGAGGAGGTGACAGAGGAAAAGGATATAGAAGTGGGAGGAGAGGAGGAAGATGGGGAGGTGGAAGAAGAGGAGGAAGAAAATGAGATGGATGAAGAGGTGGAGGTGGGAGAAGAGGAGGAGGAGGAGGAGAAGAAGAAAACAATGAGGAGGAAGAGGAAGACAATTTTGTGGAGGAGGAAGAGGAGGAGGAGGGGAGGAGACAGAAGAAGACAAAGACGAGAAGGAGGAGGGTAGGAAGATACGGAGTAGGAGGAGGAGACAGAGGCAGACAAAGACGAGGAGGAGGAGGAGGAGATGAGACTTATCATGATGGAGGTGTTGTTGGGAATCGAACTCACAGTGATTAAGGTGGTGATGGTGGTGGTGGTGATAGTGGTGGTGATAGAGTTGATGGTGGTGGTGATAGTGGTTGTGGTGGTGGTGATAGTGGTGGTGATAGAGATGGTGGTGGTGATAGAGTTGATGGTGGTGGTGATAGAGTTGATGGTGGTGGTGATAGAGTTGGTGGTGGTGATAATGGTGGTGGTGGTGATAGTGGTTGTGGTGTTGGTGATAGAGATGGTGGTGATAGTGGTTGTGGTGATAGAGATGGTGGTGATAGTGGTTGTGGTGATAGAGATGGTGGTGGTGGTGATAGTGGTGGTGGGGATAATGGTGGTGGTGGTGATAGTGGTTGTGGTGGTGGTGATAGAGATGGTGGTGATAGTGGTTGTGGTGATAGAGATGGTGGTGGTGATAGAGTTGATGGTGGTGGTGATAGTGGTGGTGGTGGTGATAATGGTGGTGGTGATGATAGTGGTTGTGGTGGTGGTGATAGAGATGGTGGTGGTGATAGTGGTGATGGTGGTGGTAGTGGTGATAGTGGTTGTGTTGATAGTGGTGATAGTGGTAAGTGGTCTCATGGGAAAAAGCGAGACAAAGAAGAGGAAGGTGCATTTTCTCTCGTACATAAGAAGAGAAAAAGAGGAAAGAGAGAAAAAGAGAAGTAGGGGCGAGTTGACTCGGCTGTGAGTTTTCTCTTAAATTCGATAGAGAAACGATCGGGGTTCTCTCTCTCTCTCTTCTGACTGCTTCCCCGTTTTCTCTCTCAATTCCCATTTTCTCCTTATTTACTCTTTTGTCAATTGTTTTCTCTCCTGTTTCTCTTTTAATGCCTATTTTCTCTTGTATTTCCCGTTATCTCTTTGTCTCCCATTCCCATTTTCTCTTGCATTCCCCGTTTTCTCTTGCATTCCCCGTTTTCTCTTGTACTTCCCGTTTTCTCTCGTGTTTCCCGTTTTCTCTTCTACTTCCCGTTTATCTTGCATTTCCCGTTTTCTCTTTTATATCCCATTTTCTCTTTGTCTCTCATTTTCCACTTTCTGTTGTGCTTTCCGTTTTCTCTTGTAACTCCCATTTTCTCTTTATCTCCCATTACCTGTTTTCTCTTGCATTTCCCGTTTTCTCTTTTATATCCCATTTTCTCTTTGTCTCTCATTTTCCACTTTCTATTGCACTTTCCGTTTTCTCTGGAAACTCCCATTTTCTCTTTTATCTCCCATTCCCCGTTTTCTCTTGCATTTTCCGTTTCCTCCCCCCAGAGTCTCGTCCAACTTCCTCAATGTTGACAACAAAGAATTCCTCCATTCTCTCAGACCTTTCAACATGTCGTCCACTCCCTCTTTAATTTATATAATATGTTTTGTTGCTCTTTAAAGAGCGCGTGTGTATGTATGTCCCCAGCTCTTCATTTTGAATTGTTTAAGATTTTTATATTTTGTTGATCTATAAAAAGCTCATCTATAAATCTATTTTTATTCTCATTTATTTGTTTATTTGTCTGTAGTTTTTATGATTGTATTGAGTTGCCATTTAGCATTATTTCATTGGATTTTATTTATTTATTTATTCATTTGTTTATTCATTTATTCTATTTATTTTCCTCTCCTGCCAGGTTAAAATAAATGGATAATAATTTCTTATCCCAATTATATATAAAAATATTAATTAGAATATTCAATATATAAAAAGGGTGAAGGAAGAAAGGAGGAGGAGGGAGGGAGGGAGGAATGGGGAAGCATGGAATGCTATGGGTTCCGAAGCAGCATGGCATCAGCATAAATATGCTGCCTGACCGCCACTGCACCGATCAAGTCGAGAGGCAACTTCGATCAAATCAAAGACCTTTACCTCGGTGGTCGAACGATGTAACGTCACTGCGAATTCAGGTTGCAATATTGTCAGTTTGAATTTCGAACGTTGTGACGTCATCACGGATAACGGTTAGTTTGATTTTTTGATGTGACGTCATCACTGTTAACGGTTAGTCAATTTGAATTTCGAACAGTGAAACGTCATAACGTTAATGGTTACAATAATTTTGAATTTCAAACAATGTGACGTCATGACGGATAACTGTTTCAGTAATTTTGAAATTCGAACGATGTAATGGTAAATTGTTATTCAGTTTGAATTTCTAACGATGTGACTTCATCATGGTTAACGGTTACTGTCAGTTTGAATTTCGAGGGATGTGACGTCATCACGGTTAACTGTTAGTATGAATTTCAAACGATCTGACGTCACAGTGTAACGGTTACAATTGATCAATAATGGAATAATGATATTAATGAAATGATGGTTAAATGATAATGATAATAATGATGATAATGGTAATAATGATAATGATAATAATGATGATAGATTATAAAATGATAGTAACAATAAGATAGATAATCTTAAATTTCAAAGCCTATGACGTCATATTGCCTAACGGTTACAATTCAAATAATGTCTATTCAAATTTTGAACGTTATAACGTCACGACTGGTAACGGTTACAATTTAAATGTCGTTGGTTTGAATTTCGAACGTTATATCACAGCGACTACCGATGTCAATAAATAAATAAGTAAATGAAATAAAAACAGCCTGGAGGACTTAAGAAATATAATAATAATAATAATAATAATAATAATATAAATGTATGAATCTATATTGATTTCAGACAAGAAATGATTATAGATATTTCTCCCCAATAACATTGAGGAGTCCTTACATTTAATTTCTATTAATATGAAATGATTAATTCTCTTTTGATTTGCGTCGTCGAAGCCAATAATGAACTTGTCCGAACACGCGTGGGATTCCGTGTCACAGTAAAGTCTTTGAAAACGTCAACCAGCGGCTTTGATCTCTCCTTAATTATTATCCGCTTTGAACTTGGCATACGTTGATAAGAAAGATTAAATGAACGAATTGGTAATTGAACCAATTGATAATTAAACAATTAGTAAATAAATTAATGAATAGAGAAAATAAATGAAAAAAATATTAGATAAAAATGATAATAAAAAATAAAGAAAAAATATATGAATAATAATAATTGAATAAATCAAAACGTAAGTCAATAAATACCTAAAAACAAAAGATTGATATATTTGCAAAATAGATAAGTTAATATAGATTAATAATTAGAATAAATAAATGAATAATATAGATAAATATTTCAATAAATCGATAGACAGTAGAAAAATAGACTAATAGAAATAAAATATGATTACATGAACAAAATAAGTATAAATAGGTAAATCTGAATAAAAAGAAATATATATATATATATGTATAGTGTGTGTGTGTGTGTGTGTGTGTGTGTGTGTGTGTGTGTGTGTGTGTGCATATAGATAGAGAGGATAAATATATATGAATGAATAAATAGATAAAATAAAATATTAAATAAAAATATAATTTTGAAATGTCAGACACATTGAACAGAATGTGGTTATCGGATTGGAATAGTTAATCTTATTAAGTTAAATCACTTTTAACCTTCGTACGTCAGGCGAAAGAGGTTAATTAACCCTCTAGTCCACGGGATAAACCTTTGAAGCTTTGTGGATCCTCTTGAAATTGGATCCGTGGTCCATTTTCTACTCATAGAAAATGGACCCCAGCCACCAAAACATTCAAATCATTAGGTTAGGTATTTCAGTAAACAATATTTATTAATAACTGTTGGTGTTTTATCTCTTTACAAAGAGAGAGAGAGAGAGAGAGAGAGAGAGAGAGAGAGAATAGTACAGTGGGATGGATTGGGTCAAACAAACATTCAATGAAAGTTGAATAAGAGAAAAAAGAGGGAGAGAGAGAGAGTAAAAAAAAGAGAGAGAGAGAGAGAGAGAATAGTACAGAGGGATGGATTGGATCAAACAAACATTCAATGAAAATTGAATAAGAGAAAAGAAAATCCCAGGGCGGATAGTGCTGATTAGGAGCGAGGAGGCTTTTAGGGGCTTTGTGGGGGCTTATTAGGAGCGAGGGGGCTGTATGGGGGCTTTTGGGGCCTCGCGGGGGGCTTTGTGGGGGCTGTCGTGCATCAGGAATTTGTGTTTGTGAGACTTGAAGTGATTCTGTTTTGCGAAGTAGTAGGGTTGATTCACACTATCGGTCCGGTCGCGCTCCAGTCTCGCTACGCTCCGGTTCTGAGGTATTCAGGGTTGATTCACACTATCGGTCCGGTCACGCTCCACTCCCGGTTCTGAGGTATTTATCGGTCCGCTCTCGTTCCCGTCATCCCCCCTCCCTCGACACCAGTAGAAGTCTTACCATCAGTTACGAAGGATGTGTGACTGTAGTACAGCGAAGTTAGGTCATAGAGCTCTGGTTTACCTTTGACTAATTCTATTAGCATTTCATCTGAAACCACAAAATTAAAGTAAGTTTTGTAGGTTA
>NC_134806.1:47263509-47271009 GCF_046742065.1 Oratosquilla oratoria
TTTATTTATTTTTCTACTTTTCTTATGTATTTGTTATTGTTATACTGTTATGGTTTGGTTCGTTATTATTGCTTAATAATTTTTGTGTATTATTCATTTTTGTTTAATTATTGATTTATTTCTTATAATTATTTTACTGTTATTATTTTTAACACTAAGGGGCGACCGAGGATGAGATGGATGGATGGAGTAAAGGGGGTGGTGAGAAAGAGGGGAATGTCTGTTGAGGAAGAAAGGGAGAAGGCAAAAGATAGGGGTGAGCTGTGTATGGATGATGCTATTACACATGAAAGGGACTGGGTGGGGGGTGGGGGGTTAGGGAGTGGTTGTGTATTAATGATATTTTGACGCAGCCCGAAGGGACTTCTCCCCGTCTTCTCTTTTCTGCATGAGGGGACGGAGAGGGGGGGTCGCCGATTTAATGAAGCGGCCTTGCTGTGGATGTGCTGTGTCTTGCTGCATTGCTTCTGACCCAGGGCAGTGGGCGAGATGCAGGGATGACCCGCCATCCAGGAGGAGCCAAGAAAAGAGGGAGAGAGGGAGGGAGGGAGGGGGGGTGAATGGGAGTGGAAATATGCCTTTTTGACTTTGGCTACCCCCCGTGTAAGGGGAAAAAAACCCTTGGTATATGTATGATGTATGTATTATTATTATTATTATTATTATTATTAGTTATTCTTCTTCTTCTTATTATTATTATTAGTTATTATTCTTATTATTATTATCATTATTAGTTATTATTATTATTATTATTGTTATTATTATTCACCAAAGTGAATAATGCGCGAACAATTGAGAGAAAATATTTATTCATAAAAATTCATGAACGACAATAAATAAATAAATAAATAAACAAATAAATAGTTAATAAATAAAAATAAAAAAGTTAGATAAGTATTGATTGGGTACAGCCGTTCATTGAAGTGATGCAGATGTTTCCAAATAGGTTCAGACAAGAGCAGCTATTTATCAATGTGTGTGAACAAAAATATTTGGAAAACGGGCTCAACAACAGATGTGATGGCTATACACCGAATGGTTGGCTTATTGTATGGGTTACTATTGAATGGGTATAATCATCTTAATCTTTATTCATATTTTCAGAAAGTTTAGTTCAAGGCAGGGAATTTTAGTTGCTGAAAAACGAAATTATTTGAAAACGGGGAACTATAATTTAAGGGACGAGCGTGATCTTGGTCAAAAGACTTTCCAAATTTTTCAAAATCCTTCGTATCTAACTACAGGGCAGTGCCAATCTTGAACGAAAAATTCCGACAATGAGCAATATTTTATGGAAACCTCCTTTGAGTTTAAGGGCATTTTATTTACAAATTGTTTTCGCCTAATCTCATCGCTTTTGAAGAATATGAATGAAATTAAATAATTTGATGCGGTTTCCCTACTTATCTTGCGTGTGTGTAAGACGTTGAGATGACGTCACAACATTGATGACGTCACGTAACATTAATGACGTCATAAGCTCGAAAATGTCATCACAAAAATGACGTAATTTCATGACGTCATTACGTCGGTGTCCTTCGTCGGTGATGACGTCACAAGCTCGTTGGTCGCGCCGTGTCATTGATTAGTTCCTGGAGAGAGAGAGAGAGAGAGAGAGAGAGAGAGAGAGAGAGAGAGAGAGAGAGAGAGAGAGAGAGAGAGAGAGGCCAGTTGTCATATTGAAAAGGACATATTACGTTATGATATGTTCATAAATGTATCGAATGTATGGGAAAATATAACAGCCTCTTTGGCATAAGGCCTCCCTCATGTATAGGCAGACTCCTCTCTCTCTCTCTCTCTCTCTCTCTCTCTCTCTCTCTCTCTCTCTCTCTCTTACTTCCTGTCACTCCCCTCCTTTCTTCCTCCCTCTCCTTCCTTCTCCTCTTCCTTCTCTTCCTCATATTCCTTCTTCCTTCTCCTACACTTTCTCTTCCTCGTCCTTCTCTTCCTCTTCTTCCTCTTTCTCCTCTTCCTCATCTTCCTCCTTCAACCCCATCCCCTTCACCCTCCTCCACCTCCTCCACCCCACCCCTCCACCTCCACATTCCCCTCCACCTCCACATCCCCCTCCACATCCACCCCTCTACCTCCACCTCCTCCACCTCCACCCCTCCACCTCCTCCACCCCACCTCCTCCACCCCACCTCCTCCACCCCACCTCCTCCACTTCCACCCCTCCACCTCCACCCCTCCACCTCCACCCCTCCACCTCCTTCCCCTTTACCTCCTCCACCTCCACCCCTTCACCTCCTCCACCTTCACCCCTCCACCTCCACCCTTCCACCTCCACCCCTCCACCTCCTTCCCCTCTACCTGCTCCACCTCCACCCCTCCACCTCCACCCCTTCACCTCCACCCCTTCCACCTCCACCCTTTCCACCTCCTCCCCCTCACCTCCACTTCCACCCCTTCCACTGCCACCTCCTCCACCCCTCCACCTTCACCACCTCCACCCCTCCACCTCCACCTCCACCTCTTTAAACTCCATGTTAACTCACTTGATCGTCCACTAACTGGGTCCTGAGCGGCGGCGCTAACTTGCTTCGAGTACGAACGAACTCGAGATGGTGGCTGACACTCCAAGTCAAACAAAAGAATTACCGAGAGTAAGAGGTCCTCCTCCACGGTCACCCTCGAGGAGAACCTCGGACCTCGTCCTTCAAGGAGGAGGAGGAGGAGGAGAGCGTGGCATAGGAGGAGGAGGATGACGTGGGGCAGGAAGAGGAGGAAGAGGAGGAAGGGGAGGAGGAGGAGGAGGAAGAGGAAGGGGAGGAGGAGGAGGAGGAGGAGGAGAAGGAAGGGGAGAAGGAGGAGGAAGGAGAGGAGGAGGAGGAGGAAGGGGAGGAGGAGGAGGGATAAAAGGAGGAGGACGTGAGATAGGAAGAGGAGGAGGAGGAGAACGTGCCATAGGAGGAGGAGGATAATGTGGGGCAGGAAGAAGAGGAGGAGGAGGAAGAGGAAAGGGAGTGAAGGAGGAGGAGGAGGAAGGGGAGGAGGAGGAGGGATAAAAGGAGGAGGACGTGAGATAGGAAGAGGAGGAGGATGTGGGATAAAAGGAGGAGGAAAAGAAGGAGGAGGAGGAGACTAATAGAGAAAGATGGATAGGAGGAAGAGGAAGCGGAGAAGGAGGAAGAAGAGAAAGGCGAGGAGGAGGATAAGGAGGGAGAGGAGGAGGAGAGGAGGAGGAGGAGGAAGGTCCTTCCAGCTCGTCCTTGACATTGACCTGAGCCTTGAACTCATATATGTGTGATTCACCAGCACAGTCTTGGACCACGTCTTGGACTCGTGATCGACAGCCATTTCCTTCCCGGAAGAGAGCTCAGAGCTCGTATATGACTGATTTTACACGCACACACACAGACCCAACTCCCCGCCCCACGAGAGTTGGAGTAACGACCCGCAGCGTAGCGATACTGAAATTATTTCAGTCCCGGGTGGGACTCGAACCCAGACTCCGTAGTGACAGCCGGAAACTCTACCAACTGCGCCACGAGTTGTGTGTGTGTGTGTGTGTGTGTGTGTGTGTGTGTGTGTGTGTGTGTGTAAGTTCAGTTTTGTCCATAGATCTAGCATATAGTGTATGAGCTCTGAGCTCTCATCCTGGATGTGATAATAGTTGTCGAGAACGAGACCAGCACGTGATCCAAGACCTTTATTTACAAGTCATACTCGCGCATGCGCACACACACACATACACACGAAAACACACACACGCACATATATACACATGCATGTTTATATTACACGTGTATCTCTAAGTTTCATTCTTTTCCAATTTGATTCGATCACTCCCGTGTAATTCAGCCCTTGTGCGATCGAACATTTTTGAATAATTTCGAAGGATAAATTGCACGCTCAACCGAGAAACGAAGAATTATTGAAAAGAGAGAGAGAGAGAGAGAGAGGGAGAGAGAGAGAGAGAGATAGATAGAGAGAGAGAGAGAGAGAGAGAGAGAAAAGAATTATGGTCAGTGTCGAGAGCAATATCGTTCGTGGAGGCTAAGCAAGATGGCGGTCTGGTTGTGTTTCCGCATCGCGAAATGAGATACCCGCTAATTTTTTTTTTCCAAAATTGAAAACAAGTATAAGTGTTGAAGTTGATATATACGAATTTTAGCAATTTCATTGTTTAATTTTATTTTGATTATTTGTAACATTTGCCTGTTTTGCAAAGTTGAACACACATATATATATATATATATATATATATATATATATATATCATATATATATATATATATATGATATATATTTATGTTCATATGTCCTGTGATTTTTACAAATTTATTATGTTATTCTATTAATGTGTTCATTTGTTAATTTGCTTATTTTTAGCCAGGATATATTACTTTTGTAAAGTTAGAAAATACATTTTTTAACACTTAATATGTATATATATATCTCCTGTGAATTTTTGCAATTTTATTATCTAATTTAATTCTATTATATTTCATAATGTGTTTATTTATTTTTTAATTTTTAGATCAGGTATTATATTATATTTTGTTGTTAGTTTCTTTTCTGCATTTGCAATTTTATATTTTTTCATTTAATTATTATTATTATTTTTTCTATTCCTTGCAATGAATACAGTTGTATTTGCCCCATTTGAAAAAAAAAGAAAATGGTAATTATATCTTAAAACACGAGTCGCGAAATTAAATATCCCGTAAAATTCAGCCGAAGGATTTAACCATTTTTTAAATTTTGCGTACTGAATTTAAAAAAGAAATAATTAAATTTTCTATTTTCACATTTCGGACGGATTATTCCCGCCAAATCATTTGTTCGTGAAATTAAATGACCGTAAATTTTTTATCGATTATTTCTTGTTTTCTGATGTAAAGAATTGAATAATTTAATTAAAAATCAAATCAATTCATATTCAATTTGGCTGAGAAGTCTCTCTAGAAGTGAATAACAAATAATCCACCGACATATATATATATATATATATATATATATATATATATATATATATATATATATATATATATATATATATATATAAATAAGGCCTTTTCCCCCTAATAGGGGGGATAGCCTTGTAAAGGCATACTCGATCCAAAGCTCCTCTCTTCTCTTTCTCCTCTTCCTCTTCTTCCTCCTCTTCCCCCTCCTCTTCCCCCTCTATCTTCCTTTTTTCTCCTTCCCTGTGTACTTTTCTTTCTCCTCTTCCTCTTCCTCTTCTTTTTCCTCTACCTCCTTTTCCTCCTCTTCCTCATATTCCCGTCCATCCTCCTATCTACCGTCCTCTTCCTCCAATTCCTCCTACTCCATCCATCCATCCACCTATACGTCCTCCCCTTACTCCTCCTCCTCCTCTTCCTCCTCTTCCTCCTCCTTCGCCTCCTCTTCCTCCTCCTTCGCCTCCTCTCCCTCCTCTTGCCTCTTCTCGTATCCTTCCTCCTCTTCCTCCTCTTCCTCCTCCTCCTCCTCCCCCTCCTCCAGATCCAGAATTAATAATTCTGAAAGTGTCGCAGGCTTAGCTTATGAGGGAAATACTTTGCCCTCTTTGTTGGTAACCTCTCTCTCTCTCTCTCTCTCTCTCTCTCTCTCTCTCTCTCTCTCTCTCTCTCTCTCTCTCTCTCTCTCTCTCTCTCTCTCTCTCTCTCTCTCTCTCTCTCTCTCTCTCTCTCTCTCTCTCTCTCTCTCTCTCTCTCTCTCTCTTTCTCTCTCTCTCCTTCTCTCTGCACCTCGTTCAACTTTGGAGTTATCCTTCTCCTCCTCCTTCTCCTCTTCCTCCTCCTCTTCCTCTTCATCTTCTTCCTCTCCCTACTCCTCTTCCTCCTCCTCCTCCTCTTCCTCCTCTTCCTCCTCCTCCTCTTTCTCATCTTTGAACTTTTCTCCCGGATTCCTCCTCCTCTTCCTCTTTCTCCTCTTCTTCCGTCTTATCTCCTCCTCCTCCTTCCCTCCTCCTCTCCTCCCTCTCTCCTCCTCTCCTCCCCCTATTCTCCCCTCCTCCCCCTGTCTTTCCTCTTCTTTCCTCCTTTCCTCTTCCTTTCCTCCTCCTCCTCCTCCTCTCTTCCTCCTTTTCCTCCTCTTTCAGCCTCACTCCCAAATCCTCTGCGTTCCTCTTCTTCTTCCCATTCCTTCTCCTCCTTCTCCTCCTTCTCCTCCCCTCCCCTCCCTTTCTCTCCCTTCCTCCTTCCCCTCCCCTCTCACCTCCTTCCCCTTACCTCCCCTCTCGCCTCTTCTCCTTCTCCTCCCCTTCTCCTTCTCTTCCCCTTCCCTCCCTCTTCCTCCTCTTTCCCTTCTCCCTCTTCCCTCCTTCCCTCCACATTCCCTCCCTCTTCCCTCCTCCCTCCCTCCATATTCCTTCCCTTTTCCCTCCCTCTTCCCTCTCCCATCTCTCCTCCTTCCCTCCCTATTCCCTCCACCTTCCCTCCCTCCTTTCCTCTTCCTCCGTCTCTCCCTTCCTCCCTCTTCCTCTCCCCTTCCTGCCCTCCTTCCCCCCTACCCCTTCCCTTCATTACCTCCCCCCTTACCCTCCTGTCTCACCTTTCCTCCTCCTCTTCTTCCTCCTCCTCTTCTTCCTCCTCCTCTTCTTCCTCCTCCCTACCTCTCTCTTCCTTTCCCATTCTCCCTCCTCCTCCTTCTTCCCCTCCCCTTCCCCTCCCCTCCCCATTTCCCAACCACCTCCCTCCTCTCTCCCCTCCCCCCCTGGATCCTTGGGATTCCCCCCTCCCCCTCCTCCTCCCCCCTGCCCCCTTCCCCTCCCCCTCCTCCTCCCCCCTCCCCCTCCTCCTCCCCCCTCCCCCTCCTCCTCCCCCCTCCCCCTCCCCCCCTCAGTGCAACCTCTCGTCCCTGGAATTAGTGGTTCGTTTAGGTAGGCACTTCCTCTTCCTCCTTCTTCCTCCTCCTCCTTCTTCCTCCTCCTCCTTCTTCCTCCTCTTCCTTCTGCTCCTTCTCCTCTTCCTCTTCCTCCTTTTCTTCCTCACCCTCCTGTTCCTCGTCTTCCTCTTCCTTCTGTTCCACAGCTTCTTCCTTCTTCCTCCTCTTCCTTCTTCCTCCTCCTCTTCCTCCTCTTCCTTCTTTCTCCTCCTCTTCCTCCTCTTCATTCCTCCTCTTCCTTCTGCTCCTTCTCTTCCTCCTCCTCCTTTTCTTCCTCACCCTCCTGTTCCTCGTCTTCCTCTTCCTTCTGTTCCGCAGCTTCTTCCTTCTTCCTCCTCCTCTTCCTTCTCCTCTTCCTCCTCCTTTTCCTTCTTCCTCCTCACCTCCTACCTTCCCCTCCTCTTCATCTCTTCGTTTTTCTCCATCACTTCCTTCGTCCCCCTTCTCTTTCCTCCTCCTCCTCCTCCTCCTCCTCCTCCTCCTCCTCCTCATTATCCCATTATCCCTGGTCATTATCTTTTTCCCATTTACTTACACTTGTTCTCTCACGCCTTCACGCCCACACGCCCCTACGACCTTCCAGGCGCCCACGTCGCAACTTTACGACGTGGCAGACTGACGTCCATTTGCTACATCGTAACTTTATGATGTCGGGCCATTGTT
>NC_134806.1:47281009-47288509 GCF_046742065.1 Oratosquilla oratoria
CTCATAATCAAAAAGGTCATGAGGAAGTATATATGTACAGTGAGTACATTGTACACGTACACATGTACAATACGTAGTGTACAAGTACACATGTACAATATGCTCAATATACAGTACAATGCAGTAGAATGCGTACAATAGACGAGTAATATACTATACGCATTTTATAAAATCCATTATACAACATAAAATACGTACCATATATAGTACAAAACGTACAATGTACAGTACGTGTACAACACGTACAATACTCAGTGCACGTACACAATACGTACAATGTACAGTATACGTGTACAATACGTAATGTACAAATACACATGTACAATACGTACAATGTACAGTATACATGTACAATACGTAGCATATAAGTACATATGTGCAATACATACAATGTACAGTATACGTGTACAATACCTAATGTACAAATACACATGTACAATACATACAATGTACAGTATACAAGTACAATGCGTAATGTACAAATACGCACGTACAATGTACAGTATACATGTACAATACGTAGTGTACAAATACACATGCACAGCGCGTACAACGTACGCGTTAGCACGTACGCATGAGTGAATGTACAGAACCTGACGTTTGGTACAGCAAAGCCCAAATGTCAAGTTTCGAATTCAGAAACACGTTACATACGATTCAAGTCTATATGAAGAAATGTATCAAAATAAATAAATAATAAGATAAAAATAATAAAAACTTATAATAAAATAGAAATAAATAAATAATTGAATAAAAACACATAAAACAAATATATAAGATAATGTATTGTGAAATACAAAGACCAGAGACAACTACAGCTGAGTTCGTTGGGGGTAAAAAACGGTTACAATATTTGAATTTTCAAATCTCCAACTGTCAAATTATCTCTCCGTCTAGCAAAGCCAAAGGATGAACTAAGAACCTAGACGAATGTTAGACTTACTGTTGAAATGTTCTTGGACAAGTCTAGATTTGAGTAAGCGAAGTCATATTCTAGTTGTTCAAATGGAGGTTGGAGGTAGGATGTCGGAGGAAAAATAGCCCAATGTGATAACAATTTTGCTCTTCTTGGCATTCTCTCTTCGCTCATCCTACCAACATGTCCTGAACTGGCTCCTCTTTATCAAAGTACGTTTTCCTCACTGCGATTATCGCTCGACGATGATCGTCCAACGATAATTGCTCAACGATTATCGTCCAACGATTATCGTCCAACGATTATCGTCCAACAACGATTGTCTAGAACGATCCTTCTTTGTTATTGAATGGAATGGGGGCTTTTGTCTTCGAGCTGCGTCTAAGCTATTTTCACACGTATCGACTTTCCGCCGTGCGCCGTCCTCGGTACGACGTCGTTCTCTCACCGAGGAAAACGTACTTTTATTACATCAATAATTCATGGTTGTTGTGTAAGATCTCTCATCTAAGTTTATGGAAATCAATCCATCAATTCATCAATTCAGCCAACCCGAATCCACTACTGATCAAAGTCCTCCATCATACCATCTCATGACTCTGCCACGTCACTCCTGCAAACTTCTCCCTCGTCTATTCACCTGTCTGGTCTCCCTCTTGCACGCTTCCCATCTCGCGGCGTCCAGTCAGCTAGACATGCTCAACCTGCCCAATTCCACTTTAAGTCTTTTATGGGAAAATGGTTATTATAAATTTGTATTTGTTTTGTTCGTCAGGGTTAGAAGAAATGGTAAAATTCTTGGTAACAAAACTGAATGTGGGTTACAATGATATTCTAGACTAAGAACTTTTCAGCAATTTTGTATCTAACATTCGTATTCTAGGTTGATTAACTTCTCTTAATTCGTCAATCGGCTTCTCAAGAGACATTTGACATTTGGAAATTCGAAAAAGACAAAAGATCGTCACCCAAGTCGTTGCTACTCAAACCAAGTAGCAAAAGCAAGTAGCATGCTAGTGAGAAATGTCTAGTGTGCCACCACCTCTAGGTGATCTGTATCTAGACCCTCTAGTCTAACTCTCTAGCTTTAGACTCTAAACCTAGAGAGTTAGGCTAGAGGGACTCTCTACCACAAACTCCCTTCTCTCTAAACTTTAGAGGGAAGGGAGTTTGTGGTAGAGAGTGATTCACTCAAACCATAAATCGAGAGTGTCGCTGCCATTAAATCATGAGCACTGCGCCGGCAAAGGACAGGTCTAAGTCGGAAATTCGTAAGACGGAAATTCGCGAGTCGGGAATTCGTATGTCGGAAGTTCGTGTGTCGGGAGTTCGTGAGACGGAAATTCGTGTCGAAAATTCGTGAGTTGGAAATTCGTGAGACGGAAATTCGCGAGTCGGGAATTCGTGACTCGGAAATTCGCGAGTCGGGAATTCGTAAGTCGGAAGTTCGTGTGTCGGGAGTTCGTGAGACGGAAATTCGTGTCGAAAATTCGTGAGTCGGAAATTCGTGAGACGGAAATTCGTAAGTCGGAAATTCGTGAGACGGAAATTCGTGAGTCGGAAATTCGTAAGTCGGAATAATAACAATAATAATAATAATCCATCATTCTATCCTGGTAGAAGAAATTGAAGATCATCATGACTGTCAACTTAGTAAAGCCAAGTGATTCACCTTAACATTTCATCATTATTATTATTTATTTATTATCATTATTATTGTTATTATTATTATTATTATTATTATTATTATTATTATTATTATCATTATTATTATCAATTTTATCATTTTATTTATTTAACATTTAATTATGTATTTATTTATTGTTATTATTCTTTTAGGGGGGGGGGCAGTTGGGGTTTGGGAGCAGAATTAAAGGGAGCCCCATGGATGTTGAGAGTTCATTAAAGGGAGGAATGGAGTGGAAAAAAAGGTCGAAAACTGAGACCTTAGGTCGTAGACCTTCTAGATCCCCCCCCCCCCTCGTGAGACTTTGTGAGACTTCGCCAGCCCAGACGTAATATCTCACAGTCTCCCTTGTCGCCTTCCCCCCAGCGCAACGATAAGATAAACAGAAAAATATTTTTGATAAGAAATCTTCCAGTCATACCCCAGACGATATGGGAATCCCCCCATCTCCCCCTTCCTCTCCCCCTCCCCTCCTCTCTCGCTCTCCCCTCCCTCTCCCCCATCCACCTTCCCCTCTCCTCCTACCCCTCTTTCCTCTCCCCCTCCCCTCCTCTCCCGCTCTCCCCTCCCTCTCCCCCTCTTTTCTCTCCCTCTCCCCTCCTCTCCCACGCTCCCCTCCCTCTCCCCTATCCACCTTACCCCTTCCCCCCTTTCCCTTCTCCCCCTCCCCTCCTTTCCCCTCCCTTCCTTTCCTCTCCCCTCCCCTCCTTTCCCCTTCCCATCCTTTCCTCTCCCCCTCTTCCCTCCCTCTTCCCCTCTCCTTCTTTCCCTTCCCCTCCTTTCCTCTCCCCTCCTCTCCTCACCCTCTCCCCCTCTTCCCCTACCCCTATCCACCCCCCCTCTCCCCACCCTCTCTCCCCTCCCTTTCTCTCCCCCTCTCCCTCCCCCTCTCCCCTTCTACCTTCCCCTCTTCCCCCTCTCCCCCTCTCTCTTCCCATCTCCCCTCCCCTTCTTTCTCTCCCCCTACCCTCCTCTCCCCTCCCTTTCTCCCTCCCCTTCCCCCCTCCAATTAAGCGGACTATCAATCACAACACGGGACACATAGCTCGCTGGTGTAGTGGTACAGCGCTCGACCACTAATTCAGCGGTCCGAGTTCGATTCCCGCCCAAGGCTGAAATAATTTCAGCATCGCTGCACTACGAGACGGTGCTCCTACTCTGGTGGGCAAGGATTTGTGTGTGTATGTGTATGCGTGTGTGTGTGTGTGTACCTGCATTTATGTATGTGTATGCGTGTGTGTGTGTGTGTGTGTGTGTGTGTGTGTGTGTGTGTGTGTGTGTGTGTGTGTATACCTGCATTTGTAATGTATGTGTATGAGTGTGTGTGTGTGTACCTGCATTTGTTATGTATGTGTATGCGTGTGTGTGTGTGTGTGTGTGTGTGTGTGTGTGTGTGTGTGTGTGTACCAGCATTTGTTCTGTATGTGTATACGTGTGTGTGTCTGTATTCCTGTGTACGTGTCTAGGTACAGCAAATGTACACGTGCATATGTGTGTGTGTATGTGTGCACATAGGTTCGTATGTAATTATACATACAAACCAGGTAACGAGTATATATATATATATATATATATATATATATATATATATATATATATAATATATATATATATATATATATATATATATATATATATATATATATATATATATCAGTGTTGAAGCCATTGATCACCTCATCATCAAATGCCCTGTCCATCGCACTTAACGAAACAACATTTATCATCATCAATCAGTCATTAACGATCCAAACAATAGATGATGGAAACAGAGAACCGAGAAAAGGAAATGGGCGTGGCCTGCCGATGACGTCACAGTGTTTTGTTTTTGCTCTTCTGAGATCGATATGACGTCATGTCGACCGCGAGGAAAAATTTCGAAATGTAAACAAAAAAAGTGCATTTTCACACGTGATTTATATTATTCGTTTTATTTTATTGTTGTTAGATAATAATAATTTCTCTGTTTTTTGTTTATTTTTTGCAGAAACGATATGACGTCATGTCGATTTGAGGATTTTTTTTTTAGGAAAAAAGTAAACAAAGAAATATGGTGTTTATTTATTTAGACTTTGATACAATGCCTTTGCGAACGTAATTGATGTCATTTATTTGTTTTGTTGTTACAGAATAAAATTGATTTATTTGTTTCTTTGTGTATTTTTTCAGAGATGGACGGAGTGTGTGTCTGTAGCTGAGAGGGGATGGTTAAGATAACTACAGTCGCCGCTGCCGTCGCAGGAACTCCCACAACCCGTTTTCCTTAACCACAACCAACAGGTGTGGTTGACCACAATCCACCACAATCACCCCTCGCACCACAGATTTGACCGCAGTGCTAACATCTCGCGTGTGAGGCCAGGCCAGGTCAGGTCGGGTGGGTTCTTTAGGTCAACTGACCCTTCTCCCACACTGGCCAACCTTCTCCAACACTTTCCTCAACACCTTCTCCAACACTTTCTCCAACACTTTCTCCAACACCTTCTCCAACACCTTCTCCAACACTTTCTCCAACACAGTCACTCCCAGCGTCCACTCTCTCCCCTGTGAGATTCCGATGATGACCGCCACATACCCGCCCACCGGGGGAATGTCCCCCGGAGTAGAATCCGCTCCCCCCAAGGGCAAGTCTGACCCCTTGGCCCTACTTGACCTGCTACGTGACCTACGGGACAGGTCATCCGCCGGGCTGCACAAGAAGATTAATAAATATGTAAGTATTATGTATATCAACTCGCTTTTTAGCTGTTACCATTACTGTATCTACCCATTACGTATGTCCTACACGATCACTATTATTGCGCAATATTCCGTATTGTACAATATTATTGACTGTGTAGGAATGGTATTGACCTGTACATTTGATGTCTTCAATATATTGTGTCATTCTTCAATAACCATAACTACACCGTCTTTAATATTGTACAATACGGAATATTGCGCAATAATATTGATTGTGTAGAGCCCGCTTTATGCACACACACACACACACACACACACACACACACACACACACACACACACACACACACACACCAGCCTGTTAATTCAGTGGTCTGAGTTCGATTCCCGCTTAAGGCTGAAAAGCATCACAGCACTGCAAGCCGGCACCCCGGTCTGTTGGGCAAGGAGTTGTGTATGTGTGTGCGCGCGCTCGCGCGCATGTGTGTAAATATGTGTGCATGTGTGCGTGTACGTGTGCGCACGCTTGCGTGTGTAGGTTTGTGTATGTATGCGTTTGTGTGTGCGCGCGCGTGTGTATGTTTTTTTGTGTAAGGTTACAGCATTACCATATATGGTCTTTAGGCCCTGTTCACACGAGCGGTATGAACCGCGAGGAAACCGCGGCGGTACCGCATAGTAAAGGAAAAACCGCGCGGTTGTATGTGAACGCCTCCGTTGACTTGCATTGTAATAGAAACCGCTAGTGTGAATAAGGCCTCAAGCTCTCTTCTGGGATGGTTATAGCTGTCGGTCACGAGTCAGCATGTAATCCAGGACCACTGTGGGGTTTAATCAAGAGAGAGAGAGAGAGAGAGAGAGAGAGAGAGAGAGAGAGAGAGAGAGAGAGAGAGAGAGAGAGAGAGAGATGTATTTCTGAACTACCGGAGTAATAGAATAATAATCTATTGCGCCAGAATAAATACCATGAAAGCTTTGATGATTCTCTCTCACTCTCTCTCTCTCTCTCTCTCTCTCTCTCTCTCTCTCTCTCTCTCTCTCTCTCTCTCTCTCTCTTTCTTTCTTCTTTCTCATCTCTTTCTTCTCTGTCTTCTCTCTCTTCTCTTTCTTCTCTCTCTGTCTCAGTCACTCTCTATTTCTCTCTCTCCTCCTCTCCCCCTCTCTCTCTCTTCCCTTGCATATCTTTCTTTTCAGTGTTCTCTGTCTTCTTTCTCTTCTCTTTCTTCTCACTTCTCTCTCTTTCTCTCTCTGTCCCTCTGTCTCTCTCTCTCTCTCTCTCTCTCTCTCTCTCTCTCTCTCTCTCTCTCTATCTCTCTCTCTCTATCTCTATATATATATATATATATATATATATATATATATATATATATATATATATATATATATATATATATATATATATATATATATATATATCCTCCGCCTCCTCATCCACATTCCTCTCCCTATATCTCCTCCTCCTTCCTTCTTCGTTTCCCTTCTTCGTTCCCCTTCTTCCCCTTCTTCCTCCTTCTCCTTCCCCTTTCTTTTATCCGATCCTTCTTCTTCTTCTTCTTCTTCTTCTTCTCCTCCCCTTCCTCCTTCTTCTCATTCTTGGCGTCTTTTCTTCGTTTCTTTTAATTCTTCTCTTTCTCGTCTTCCGTCCTTCCCTCTATGTCGAAATAAAATTCTATTCCATTGTTTTTATTAAACAATTTCTTATTTATTTGTTTATCAATTATAATTCGTTAATAAAAATGTATTGATTTATTATTCATCATTTGTATTAATATTACATTCCTCCTTCTTTCGCCGTTTTGATGTTCCGTCATAATTGGTTATTAAAGTCGCTCCTTAATTAACTTCATTTTCTATAATGTAATTTTATGACTTCCGGGCAGTATAATGGTGTTTGAATCGTAGGCAAGTTTAAGAGAGCCTGCGCGCACGCACACACACACACACACACACACACACACACACACACACACACACACACACACACACACACACACACACACACGACTCGGTGGCGCGGTGGTAGAGTTCCCGGGTGCCACTACGGCGGTCCGGGTTCGACTCCCGCCCAGGGCTGAAATAATTTCAGTATCGCTTCGCTGCGGGGTGTTACTCCAACTCTCGTGGGCGGGGAGTTGTGTGTGTGTGTGTGTGTGTGTGTGTGTGTGTGTGTGTGTGTGTGTGTGCGTGCGTGAAAGGTCACAGCATTACACATAGA
>NC_134806.1:47296009-47303509 GCF_046742065.1 Oratosquilla oratoria
ACCTTTGCTGTGACAGTAAGCAAATGAAGGTGCAAATGGAGCAAATTATGGAAAGTGGAATATATTGTTTGTGTCCGTGTGTCTGTGCGTGTGTGTGTGTGTGTGTGTGTGTGTGTGTGTGTGTGTGTGTGTGTGTGTGTGTATGCGCGCGTGTGAGTGTACGGGTATGTATCTGTGTATGTATGTGTGTTTGTGTGTGTGCGTGTTTGTGTATGAGTATGTCTCTGTGTGTGTGTGCGTGTTTGTGTACGAACATGTATCTGTGTGTGTGTGTGTGTTTCTTGAGGATTATAAAGATCTTAAGTGTGATACTGACGTCTTGGAATCGCAGAATACACACATATATATTTTTTATAATATGACTCAAATGATACAGTGGGCTTAGAAATTGACCAAATGAGGACTCCTTTAGGCTTCTCCTCCTCCTCCTCCTCCTCTTCCTCCTGTTCCTCCTTTCTTCTTCACCTTCTCCTTGTTCTTTTCCTTCTTCTTCTTCTTCTTCTTCTTCTTCTTCTTCTTCTTCTTCTTCTTCTTCTTCTCTTTTTCTTCTTCTTCTTCTTCTTCTTCTTCTTCTTCTTCTTCTTCTTCTTCTTCTCCTTCTCCTTCACCTTCTCCTCCTCCTCCTCCTCCTCCTCCTCCTCCACTTCCTCTCCTTCTTCTTCCCCTTACATTCTTACACCCTAGAAAGAAGAAGAGTGCGGGGTGAGCTCTTGAAGGTATTCAAATGCGTCAAGGGTTTTAACTAGGGGCGTGATGCGGGCAAGGTCATCATATTAAGACACCAGGGCAGGACTCGCAATAATGGATTTGAATTGGGCAAATTTAAGTTTAAGAAGGAAATAGGCAAGAACTGGTTTACCTAACAGGGTAGTTAACGAATGGAATAGACTTAGTAATCATGATGCAGTTAGCGAGCGCTGAAACAGTTGTAATTGGTTGTTTCAAGAGAAGAGGGGATAACTGTCTGGTGTAGGCCTTAGGGTCTCTTACAGTCTCCTCCTTTCTTATATACTTCTGTTCTTAAGAGAACATGAGATCACTTGATGGATAGGGATAACAGTTGCCAAGGGACATAGAACTACCTAGTGTAAATTTTAGATTTAGTATCATTTGAGTACATCATGTGTGTGCCTGTGTATGTGTGTCTATGTGTGTGTGTGTGTGTGTGTGTGTGTTTCACCACCACGGCCTTGGATAACGTGTTGGACTCGTGACCGTCATCTGTTACCTTCCCGGATGAGAGCTTATAGATGCATCATGTGCTCTTAATTCCGTCAAGGGGTTTCTCTTTGTAGTTGGCCAAGACGTGGCACTGTGCCAAGGGTGCCACACGCACATACACACGTACACGCACGCACACATACATATACACGCACATGTACACACACACACACACACACACACACACACACACACACACACACACACGCACACACACACACACACACACACACATACACACACACACACACACACACGTACACACGCACACACACGTCCACACACACACACACACACACACACACACACACACACACACACACACACACACACACGCACACACTCGTGGCACAGTGGTCGAGTTCCCGGCTGCCACTACGGCGGTCCGGGTTCGAGTTCCGCCCAGGGCTGAAATAATTTCAATATCGCTGCGCTTCAAGTCGTTAGTCCAAATCTCGTTGGCGGAGAGTTGGGAGTGTGTGTGCATGTAAGGTCATACAAGCTCTGAGCTCTCTTCCGGGAGGTGAATGGCTGTCGATCACGAGTCCAACACGTGATCCAAGACCATGGTGAATTACACACACACACACACACACACACACACACACACACACACACACACACACACACACACACACACACACACACACACAGACACACACACACAGACACACACACACACACACAGACAGACAGACACACACACACACAGACACACACACACACAGACACACACACACACAGACACACACACACACACACACACACACACACACACACACACACACACACACACACACACACACACACACACACACACACACACACACACACACACACACACACACACACGTATTAATGCGTGACATCGAAGTACTGTGATTTAACACAGTTCCATGGAAGAGACCATAGGGCCTATATTAGGCAGTTCCATCCATAAAGTTATCTCATCTTCTCTTAAGAACAGAAGAACATAAGAGTAGAGGAGGCTGCAAGCGACCATAGGGCATACACTAAGCAGTTCCATGTTCCTTACCACCCGTCATCCGTAAAGTTACCTCATCTTCTCTTAAAACGACCCATTGTGCAATGTAGTTCAGTTCGAAGCTTTAAGAATCATTTAGATAAATATCTAAGTAAGATGCTGTAATGATTATAATTTATCTTATATTATTTGTTTTTGTTTTGTTATCTTTTGTCTGTCTGATTTTCATTTATTATTAGTTATATGTCAATTTATTATTATTTACTATTTACCTGTTTGTTTATTATTTAACTATACCTATGCATTTATTTATGTATTTTATTTGTTATTTATATTATTATAGTTTTTATTTATTATTTTATTATTAATATGATTTTTTTTTTCGCATCCGACCTAGATATGGATCAAAAGGTCTCCTGTCGGTATGCTCCGCCTTTGTAATCCTTTGCCTTTGTAATCCTTATAGTTTCAGCGCTCACTAACTACCTGACGGTTACTAAGTCTATTCCATTCGGTAATTAACCACTCTGTTAGGTAAACCAGTTCTTCCTATTTCCTTCTTAAGGGCATTGGATCCTTTTCTAATAAAGTCCAAATCCCCCCCTAAAGGGGCTGAATCCCTCTTTAAAGGGGTTTGATGCCTCTTAAGGTGGCTGGATTCTTTCTAGAGGATTTGGATCATTTACTCGTATGAGAGGGATCAAACCCTGTTGAGATCGATCAGATCCCATCAAGAGGAGTGAAATCCCATTAAGAGGACTCAAAACCCATTAACTTGAGGCCCTGAAATAATGTCTACATAGAATATGTATGTATGTATATATATATATATATATATATATATATATATATATATGTGTGTACTGATGTTGGATGATTTCTTAGATTGCAAGGAATTGCGGGAACGTTAGATGATTGATGGATTGATGGATGGATTGGCACTGATAAGGAGAGTGCCGGGACTCCGGTAGCATCTGGAAGCGTCAACTTTTTTTTTTTTTCATGAAAATTTTTGATTCGCCTCTGGCGCGGCGGTGTGTCCCAAACGACAAGATTGATCGCAAGAGAGATCTTCAATCATCAATCGGATGCAGCGTGTCAGCCAACATGACACAATCTTATGACACACTGTTGGCTAAGGAGTCATATAACCAAGAACGTAATTGTCATTGTTGTTGTTGTGGTTATTTGTTGTGAAGTAGTTTCTGGATTTTCACTCAAATCCTCCGCCCTGTATATGTTGTTGTTATTGTTGATGGGTGGAGCTTCCCAAGCTTCTTCTGTATTTATGTATTTAAATTGATTTTACATAATCAAACTCGTTGTAGTTAACGTCTTCTATAATATATGTATATGGTCATTTTTGGATTATTACCAAACCTTGCCCACAGAAAAGCAACAAGTATAAGTGTTAAACATGAAATATACCTCAACAAAAGATCTGAGATTGTGTAATAACAGTGTTTGTTACACGCACACACACACACGTGTATATATATATATATATATATATATATATATATATATATATGACGTAAGCGGAGTAGGAAACACAAGAGTCTTAGTCTTGAGTTTATTCCTGAATGTCTCAATATATATATATATATAATATATATATATATATATATATATATATATATATATATATATATATATATATATATATATACTTACTGCTTCTGGCTGTCCTTCGAATGCGAAGACGACTCAAGCTTCACTCGATGAGGATGGCGGTGAATTTATGGTTGTTGTCGGCTGTGCCAACGGAGATGACTATGTAGCCCAATGCGTGATGCACATTCTCTTCCACATAGATGACATTCTATTCCAGGGTTGTTTGGTTGTTGAACTGTTGGATTGTGGCGTCGTTGTCTTCTCGCCTCTCTCCCATTAAAGATGGACTCCTCTAGGTGTGACAGACCTTCCTTACATGTTGACCTCCAAGCTGCACGGTCACTGCCTTTGCCTTCAAGTGCTTGAGGGCCAATTTGATTTCTTTTTAGAGTTTTCTTTATTTGATCTTGATAACGTTTCATCGGTGCCCCTTTTTTACGATGTCCTTGGGGGAGTTGGCCATTTAAGATTTGTCGGGGTGGTCTGTCATCGCTCATGCGAATGATGTGCCCTGTCCATCGCAATTGCCTTTTTGCTAGCATTGTTTCAATTGTGGTTGTGCCGGCACGTTGAAGGATTTCACTGTAGGGAATCTTGTCTCTCCATGATAGTTTAAGGATCTTTTGCAGGCTGCTTATATGAAATGCTTCTAATTTTTTTTATATGCTTTCTGTAAGCAGTCCATGTTTCGGCACTGTTAAGTAGGGTTGATATACATACAGCAGTATAAACTGCCATCTTCGTGTCTAGTCTGAGGTTATCATTAAAAAAGACCCTTGAGCGCAGTTTTCCAAAGGCTGCAGAGGCTTGGTTTATTCTGTTGCATATCTCTTCGCCCATACTTTGTTTTTTCGGAGAGGATGCTTCCTAAATATTTAAAGTTTGTTACCTGTTTAATTTCATCACCATTGATGTAGAATGTGAGATGGGGTTCTGGATTCTTTCTTTGAATTAGTATTTCTGTCTTACTAACGTTCATTTTCAGACCCATCGCTTCGTAGAGGCCAGCTACGACATTGAGGGATCTTTGTAGAGCTTGAGGTGTGTGTGCGACCAGCGCACAGTCGTCTGCATATGTATATATATATATATATATATATATATATATATATATATATATATATATATATGTGTATATATATATATATCTGTGTATGTGTGTGCGAATTGAATATCAAATTTATTATGAAATTATGCCATTAGTACCAACGCCTTTGTGAGACAAATTCAATTGTGTGTGTTTGCGAATGTGTGTGTGTGTGTGTGTGTGTGTGTGTGTGTGTGTGTGTGTGTGTGTGTGTGTGTGTGCGAATGTGTGTGTGTGTGTGTGTGTGTGTGCGCGCGTGTGTGTACGTGTGTTCTGTTGTTCCCATCTTCTGGGGTTTAAGTTTGATTGCGATTTTTTTTAATCGAAAATTGTGTTTAGAAGAGTTAAGCTGAGCTTAGTTTGTGACCATTACTCAGAAACGCCACTCTGGGCCTCTCAGTATTTCCAACCATGGGTTCCTTGATTAAAGCAGAGGAGTGGAGGGAGGGAGGGGGAGAAGGAGGAGAGGAAGAGGAGATAGGGAGAGGAAAATGGGAGTAATTGATTGCAATTAAGGGAGCTCCCATACCGACGCAACCAGTTGCATGAAACCGATCGGATGCATTTTATTATAGTAATAATAATGACAATAATTATTATTATTATCATTATTATTATCATTAATATTATCATTTCTGTTATTCTTTAAATTTTATTTTCTAGTATAATTATGGGTCTTAGTGTCACATTTAGGAGCAATGCAACTGGTTGCGGCGTCGTAAGCAACTGGTTTCGCACAACCGGTTGCATAAAACCGATCGCAACAGATGCCTACACTCTGTGAAAGCCGTATTCCCTGTACATTTGCCCACTAGCAATCAGGTACCTGCAATTCTGAAATAACAAGAAAAGGAAAATTATATGTTCACGTCATATAGTACAGGGAATACTGATTTCACGCAGTTTAGGTGTCCCTTGCGATCGGTTTCATGCAACTGGTTGCGTCGCTGTGCGATCTGCCATTAGTTTAGGTTAGGTATTTTAATAATACTTAATAAATGTTGATGTGTTATCTGCTTATATAAAAAGAAAAAAAAAGTGGTAGTTTCGAGTGTCGAATTCCCATACGGGGGTCCATTTTATATAGGGATCCATTTTCTATGGGAGTCCATTTTCTATCTCACACCGGGTCATAAGTTCCAAGGCTTCTGGGGTCCAAACAAGATTGGAATCCTTTAGTTTAGGGAATACGAGGAATTGGATCCTTTAGACTAGAGAAAGGTTTCGATTCTCTCATAAACGAAATGGCGTCTGGTAGTGCTTGTCATGACAACGGATGTAAACAAGAGTATTTGGTCCTTAGTGACGAATTGAGACGCAGGCGACACAGGTGACGAATTGAGACGCAGGCGACACAGGTGACGCAGGCGACACAGGTGATGCAGGCAATACAGGTGACGCACGCGACACAGGTGACGCAGGCGACACAGGTGACGCAGGCGACACAGGTGACGCAGGCGACACAGGTGACGCAGGCGACACAGGTGACGCAGGCGACACAGGTGACGCAGGCGACACAGGTGACGCAGGCGACACAGGTGACGCAGGCGACACAGGTGACGCAGGCGACACAGGTGACGCAGGCGACACAGGTGACGCAGGCGACGCAGGTGACGCATGCGACATAGGTGATGCAGGTGACGCTGGCGAGACAGGTGACACATGAGACGCAGGCGATACAGGTGACGCAGGCGACGCAGGCGACACAGGCGACGCAGAACAGAGCAAAGGCAGACTTCCTGTTGCTGAATGGAAGTTGTAGTACACTCTGAACTTCTCTCTCTCCCTCACTTGAAATGCTGAAGTTGCAGGTTCATCTGGAAGCATTTCTAGCGACAGTGAAGTTCAATTGAACAACAGGAAGTCTGTTTTTTCTGTGCTGCGTCGCCTGTGTCACCTGCGTCTCGGTTTGCGCTTGGGCTTAGTGTTTGGTTCCGAATACTAATACTGAATCCTAGAAACTGATGACAAGTAATATATATATATATATATATATAAATATATATATATATATATATTATATATATATATATATATATATATATATATATATATATTTGTTTATTTTGGACGTATTTTATAATAAATTAAGATCATCTAGCATCGATGATAAACTGCCAACATTTCATTCATAGAACATAAACATCTTAGAAAATAGAAAAATATCGAATAAGACGTGTCATATTTACCAGAATTTATTTACAAATTTAAACATTATATATCTGTATAATGTATCAAGCCTACAGTAACGTATCAATGTATAATGACTGATAACGTACAAGTTCTTCAAGTCACTAAAAAAGGCCGAGAATTGACTTCAAAGTTGATGTTGCCCAGAGCAACAAGGGCATAAGTGTCGTGCTCAGCGCACAAACCGACCTTGCCACGGCGACACAAGTGACACAGGCGACGCAGTCGACACAGGCGACGCAGGTGACACAGGTGACACAGGCGACGCAGATAATGATAATTTTGCCTAAAATCGCGAACACACTATGACCACATAACAATAGATACTGTCACTTCCTAGAGTTTGCGAAAGGACGTTTAATTAAACGATTTATTAACAGGATTTGAATTTGCCTATCTGCGA
>NC_134806.1:47308509-47328509 GCF_046742065.1 Oratosquilla oratoria
CCTCCCGATGACGTCATGTGGAGGAAGAGAAGGAGCCGGGAAAATTAGGCGAAAAATTCACTTAACGAGATATGAATAACAATGATAAACAAAAAAAATATCTAGATAATACATTTATCAATAACAAGAAGAAAGCAAGAAAAATAACGGCAGTAACAACAATAACAAGGGTGTTGATAACATTAGAAATGACAAAGACTAAAATAACAATTAACTGATGATGGCTTTGAAAGAGGTGAACAAGGAAAAGGAAGAAAACAAAGAAAAAGTAAAAACAATAAAAACAAAACAATCACACTGAGAACCCCCCAAAAGAGAGAGAGAAGAGGAGGTAGAGAGAGAGGGAGAGAAGGGGAGAAAGAGAGAGGGAAGAGGAGAGAGAGGGAAAGAATGGGAGAGAGAGAGAGTGAAGGGAGAGAAGGAGGAGTAGAAGTAGAAGTGAGGGAGAGAAAGGTGGAGGGAGAGAGAGAGAGAAAGAGAAAGAGAGAGAGAGGAAAAGGAGAGAAGGGGAGAGAGAGAGGGCGAGAGAAGGTGGAGGGCGAGAGAAGGGGAGAAGGGAAGTGAGGGAGACGAAGGGAGAGAGAGAGAGAGAAAGAGATAGAGAGAGAGAGAGTACCTATACCGGGCCTCGCATCAAAGAACCAGAAAAAGTTTCCTTGCCGTCTTTTGAAAAAAGAAGAAAAAAAATCAAATTTTGGCCCAATTTTGAGGCCAATTTCCATAGTCCCCCTTTTTCCATAGAGAGGCTGTGGAGGAACCCTCCTATTTGGTCGCATTACTCGGTACGCCAGATGGATGTAGACAACGACGCAGAAGAAATAAAAAAAGAAGACATATGAAGAAGAAAGGAAACACCAACGCCATCTATTGAGTGCGCTTGTAATCATCTTACACTCGTCCGCTTTCTTCTCTTTTAACCAGGAGAGAGAGAGAGAGAGAGAGAGGGGAGAGAAAAGGATGGGAAGAGGGAGAGAGAGGAAGAATTGAGAGGGAGGGCAAGAGAGAGAGAGAGAGAGAGAGAGGGGGGAAGGAAGGATAGGAGTGGGAGAGAGAGCAGGAAGGAGGAATGGATGGAGAGGAGAGAGTGCAAGAGACAAAGAGAGAGAGGGCAAGAGACAGAGAGAGAGAGGGGGGGGCTGGGAGAGAGGAGTAAGGTGGAGGTATGAAAGGAGAGATAGAGAGAAAGAGAGAGGAGGGAGATAAGGAGGGCAACAGACAGAGATAGGAGATAGAGAGAGAGAGAGGGAGGAGGAGGAGGAAGGAAGGCTGGAGGGAGGGAGAGACATAGAGAGAAAGAGGAGGGGAGAGAGAGAGAGAAAGAGAGAGAGAGAATCAGTCAAGTTTAGTCGCTGACTGACCAAAGAGTCTGAAACATTTGATAACAGATTTATGACGTATCAACTGACTGAGGCACAGACTGACTGATTTACTGACTTACTGACAGATTGACGGGGAGGCTGACTGAACGTGCTAAACTAAAAGACTGACATCCACAGTCAGTCAGACTAGCTGATTGACAAATGCGCTGAATCTAAACCTAGACTGACTGACTGGATGCCTTAAGACTTGAAAGCGTGCATACTCTTCCTCCCCTCCCTCCCATCCTTCCCTTCCTTCCCTCCTTCCCTCCTGAAGACATCCTCCATTATCAGAAGATGTGGAGGGAAAACCAATTGTGGAGGACACAAGAGTGGAGTATATGGATGAAGTGGAGTATGTGGAGGGAGTGGAGTATGTTGAAGAAGTGGAGTATATAGGGAAAGTGGATTATGTGGAGGGAGTGAAGTATGTAGAGGGAGTGAAGCATGTGGAGGGAGTGGAGTATGTGGAGGGAGTGGAGTATGTGGAGGGAGTGAAGCATGTGGAGGGAGTGGAGTATGTGGAGGGAGTGAAGTATGTGGAGTGAGTGGAGTATTATGGAGGGAGTGGAGTATGTGGAGGGAGTGGAGTATGTGGAGGGAGTGGAGTATGAGGAAGAAGTTGAGTATGTGGAGGGAGTGGAGTGTGTGGAGGGAGTGGAGTATGTGGAGGGAGTGGGGTATGTGGAGGGAGTGGAGTATGTGGAGGGAGTGGAGTATGAGGAAGAAGTTGAGTATGTGGAGTGTGTGGAGGGAGTGGAGTATGTGGAAGAAGTGGAGTATGTGGAAAAAGTGGAGTATGTGGAGGGAGTGGAGTATGGGGAATAAGTTGAATATGTGGAGGGAGTGGAGTATGTGGAGGAATTGGAGTACGGAAAAGTGGAGAATGTGGAAGAAATGGAGTCTTATGGAAGGATTGGAGCATGTGGAGGAAGTGGAGCATGTGGAGGGATTGGGAGATATGAAATGTGTGGAGGGCAGACAGGATGTAGATTTGAGGGGACTGAGAAAATGGAAAGTATGGGAGGCCATAGAAAACGGAAGAGGGGGAAGGGGAGGAGGAAGGGAGGAGGAGGGGGAAGGGAGAGGAAGAGGAGGGAGAAGGGGGAGGGTGGAGGAGGGAGGGAGGGAAGATGAGGAAGGGGAAGTGAGGGGGAAGGGGGAGAATGGGAGAGGAGAGGGAAGGAGGAGGAGGAGGAGGAGGAGGAAAGAAGGGGAAGAGAGGAATGGGGGATGGTGGGACGGGGAAGGGAGAGAGAGAGAGAGAGAGAGAGAGAGAGAGAGGGGGGAGGGGGGAACTCGAAAGAGGGGAGATAGGGGAGTGGGACACACGAAAAAGGGGAAGTGAGGGAGATCAGGTATACGGGAGAGGGAGAGAGAGAGAGAGAGAGAGAGAGAGAGAGAGGGGAGGTGGGAAACACGAAAAAGGGAAATTGAGGGAGATCAGGTGTACGGGAGAGGGGAGGAGCCTTTTACCGAGAAGAGGGGAAAAGAGGGGAAAACCTGTAAGAGTAGATTTATTTACCATTATTACCTTTTTTCGCACCCGACCTAGTTATGGACCAAAAGGTCTCCTGTCGGCCGGCATGCTCCGCCTTTGTAATCCTTTGTAGACGAAGACAGAAAAAATAAGATAAAATTAAATAACATTAAGAATTATGATAATGATATCAAAACATAAAGAATAGATAACAGGTAAGAAAAATCTATATGGAAAAACGAAGATAATTTTCGTTAACAACAAATAGACAAGTACATAATAAAAAATTATGTATATAAACATTATGGATTTCTCCACATATTCCTAGAAGAACTTTGATAAGGCTACCCCTCATAGAAGGTGGACCGAAGACGAAGTATACGTATTGCCCATCCAACCATCAACAGCCTAAAACAGGGGTGGGTAACCTTTTCGAGTGTGCGTGCCAAAATCAGGCAAATATCTGATACATCATTTCCTCGCGTGCCAACGGAGTAGAATGATTATTGTGGTAGGCCTCCCACTACTACTACTACACACGAGTATGTACCATCCCCTCCCTCCCATCCCTCCAGCTTCCAGGAGGGGCCCCGATCAATCCGCCTCGCGCCGGGCGCAGCAGGCGGTGAGTGACCATTAGTCCTACACAAGAAGTTGGAAATTTATTGGTTATTATGCATTTTAAGGTGAGCTCTTGGTTTCACGTGCCGGAAAATAGTCATTGATGTGACATGTTTTGGCACGCGTGCCAAGGGTTGCCCACCCGTGGCATGACACTCTAATCTACACAGTGCAACACAGCAGACATTGCTATTCCTCATTTTATACCCCCCCAAGCATACGCCACCCTCTCCCTCCGGCAGCCATACCAGCCCCCCTCCGTCCTACCCCCCAGCCCCCCACACCCCCGCATCCCCTACTCCCTCCTCTCAGCCTCTCTCCTCCCTCTCTCAGCCTCCCTCCTCCCACTCTCAGCCTCCCCTCTCCCCCTTCGCAGCCTCCCCCTCTCCCCCCTCTCAGCCTCCCCTCCTCTCTCTCAGGTTCCCCCCTCTCAGCCTCCCCTCCCCCTTCTCAGCCTCCCCTCCCCCCTATCAGCCTCCCCTCCCCCTTCTCAGCCTCCCCTTCCCCCTCTCAGCCTCCCCTCCCCATCTCCCCCTCCCCCCCCTATCTCCCCACGCGACTGTTTCTGTCCAAGATATTTTGGGGTCTGTTGACATTGTGTGTGCGTGTGCGCGCGTGTGTACGCGCGATTGTGTGCGTTTGTGTGCGTGTGCACATACAGACACCCTATGGCGCATGCGCGCTGATAAACAACCATTGAATTGATGTCCGTGAAGAGTATGAATTATTAAAAAAAATAATAATGAATGATTAAGTGAATAAACAAATGAATGAATGAACGAACGCCACAAACAATATATTAACAAATGAAATATATACGAATACGTTTGAACAAGGAAATACGTGAATAGAAAAAATGGATAAATTATTTAACAAAGAAATGAATAGACCACAAACAATATATAAACAAATAAAAGTACATTATAAATACTCCTCTCTTCTCCCTCCATCTCCTCCTCCTCCTCCTCCTCCCCTCCTCCTCCTCCCCTCCTCCTCCTCCCCTCCTCCTCCTCCTTCTTCTCTTCCCTTCTCCCTCCTCCCCCTTTCCTCCCCTTCCCCCTATCCTCCTCTTCCTCCACCCATCCCCCTCCCTTCTCTTTCCTTCCCCTCCCCTCTCCTCCCCTTCCCCCTCTCCTCCCCCTCCCTCCTCCCTTCTTCCCTCCCTCTCCCTCCCTTGCCTCACCCTCCCCTCCTTCCTTCTCCTCCCCTTCCCACTCCCTATCCTTCCCTCCCTCCCCCTCCCTTCCCTTCCTTCCCTCTCTCCCCTCCTTCTCTTCCCCTTCCCTCCTTCCCTTTCTCTTCCCTCCAGCTCCTCCCTCCCCCTCCCCTCCCGCTTCTCCCTCACCCTCCCCTCCCGCTCCTCCCTCCCCCTCCCCTCCTTTCCTCTTCTCCTCTTACCCCTCCTCCCTTCCCTCCTTCCCCCTCCTTCCTTCTCTCCCCTCCCTCACCCCCTCCCTTCCCCTTCTTCCTCTCCCTTCCCCCTCCCCTTCTCTCCCTTCCCTCTCCCCCTCCCTTCCCTCCCCTCCCTTTCCCCTCCTCCCCTCCCCCTCCCTCTCTTCCCTTGCTACGCCATCTTGTCAGTTCAGTTACATAAATCTTTACATAAAAATGCTGTCAGGTTTGAAACCATAACCCTCCTCCTCCTCCTATTTTTTCTCCTCCTCCTTCTTCTTCCTCTTCTTTCTCCTCCTATTTCTCCTTCTCTTCCTCCTCTTTGTCCTCCTTCTCTTCCTCCTCTTTGTCCTCCTTCTCTTCCCCCTTCTATTCCTCCTCATTTTCTTCCTCTTTCCTCCTCTTCCTCCTTCCCCTCTTCTTCCTCTCCTTCTCTTCCTCCTCCTCTTCTTCCTCTTCTTCCTCCTTTTCGTCTTCCTCCTCTTCCTCCCCTCCTCTTCCTCCTCCTCCTCCTCTTCCTCCTCCTCTTCCTCCTCCTCCTCCTCCTCCTCTTCCTCCTCCTCCTCCTCTTCCTGCTCCTCCTCTTTGTCACCCTCTCGCTCTCCTCTGCATGTTCACTATGCAAATCGTACTTAATTATCTTCACTGGCGTAATTGATCCCTACCATTAACATTACAATTAACATTACCTCTTTGTTAACATGAATGCTGATACTGATATTATTATTCTCATTAATATTTTAGTTTAATTTGTCCCCATAATTTAATTGCAATTGCTCTTATGATTCTCGCTAGTTGGTATGGGTATGTGTGTGCATACACGCGCACACTATATATATATATATATATATATATATATATATATATATATATATATATGTGTGTGTGTGTGTGTTTGTGTCAATTGACATTTGGAAATAAACTCATCTGTTGGGATTCGAACCCTCACCTGAGCGGCTTGCGTCTTACAAGATGAAGACCGTACCATCACGCCATCCTGACCCTCCAACACGCACCAAGGCGCTTCGATTTGACGGGTCAGGATGGCGTGATGGTACGATTCTCGTCTTATAAAGACGCACGCCGCTCAGGCGGGAGTTCGAATCCCAGCAGATGAGTTTATTTCCATATAATAATATATATATATATATATATATATATATATATATAAAGCCACTCCTACTGTCATCGGATGCTCGTCGACTGAGGCGGTTAGAGCGTCGCTGTTTGCGGCGGAGGTCGAGGTGACGTCAGTTGGAGACCCTGCCGCCAGCGAGTTGGACCAAGGGCACAGTTCATTCAATCCCGTGCTTCAAGGTCTTCTGTGAGGGGCATCGTCCTAGCCTCCTGATAAGGGGAAGTTGGCGACGTTAAACCGATTTTTTTTTATTTATTTATTTATTTTTTTATTTTTTGTTTTTTTTGCAGCTGGAGGAGGCGTGTAGGTGTCGACTCTCTCTGCTGTTGCTGGAGGAGGAGGAGGAACAGCTGCATCTGCTGGTTCTGGGCAGCTGCGTCCTTCCCACACCCGTCAAAACATCGGTGAGCGTGCAGCTGGTCCGTAGGGGCAACCCGGTCCGTTCAGAGGGCCGGCAGCTGGTCCTCTCAAACATATTTTTATTTTATTTATTTATTTATTTATTAATTGTTCCATGTTCCAGCTGTTACCACTATGACACCAAAGCAGGTTCGAATCCTTTTATTTGGAAGATGTTACCGTAACTAAGGAAATATTTATTTATTTATTTATTCATCTATTCGTTTATTTATTTATTTATTCATTTTTTTATGAGTTATAAATTAGTGGAATTCTGATTGGGGCACATCATACATGTGGGTTAGGTTAGCTTAGCTTGGTTAGGTCAGGTCTCTCTCTCTCTCTCTCTCTCTCTCTCTCTCTCTCTCTCTCTCTCTCTCTCTCTCTCTCTCTCTCTCTCTCTCTCTCTCTCTCTCTCTCTCTCTCTCTTTCTCTCTTTGTCTCTCTCTTTCTCTCTCCCTCTCTCTTTCTTTGTCTCTGTCTCTCTCTGTCTCTGTCTCCCTCTCTTTCTCTGCCTCTCTCTTTCTTTGTCTCTCTCTCTCTTTGTCTCTCTCTGTCTCTCTATTTGTCCCTCTCTGTCTCTAGCTTTCTCCCTCTTTCTTTGCCCCTGTCTCTGTCTCCCTCTCTCTTTCTCTTTTTCTGTCTCTCCCTCCCCCTCCCTACCTCTCTCCCCTCTCTCTCTTTCTCTTTCTCTGTCTCTCCCTCCCCCTCCCTACCTCTCTCCCCCCCTCTCTCTCTCTCTCCTCTCTCTCTGTCTCTCTCTGTCTCTCCTCTCTCTCTCTCTCTCTCTCTCTCTCTCTCTCTCTCTCTCTCTCTCTCTCTCTCTCTCTCTCTCTCATTCTCTCTGCATGTCACGTTATCAGTTTATGATTTCTTTTTTGGCGAAAGGTCATTTCGAATAGTTAATTAAAAATGTCCAAATCCTTTCCATCTTTCGCTTCTGCCTTTAATTCGTCTTCATTTTATGGCGAATTTCATTCATTCATTTATTTATTCATTTTCAAGATTTTGCTTTCATCCGCCACTAATTCCTGGATCCATTCGTGTCTGCGTGTATGTGTGCGTGTGTGTACGTGTGCGTGTGTGTATTTGTGTGTACGTGTGTGTGTGTGTGTGTGTGTGTGTGTGTGTGTGTGTGTGTGTGTGTGTGTGTGTGTGTACGTGTGTGTGTGTGTGTGTACGTGTGTGTGTGTGTGTGTGTGTGTACGTGTGTGTGTATTTGTGTGTACGTGTGTGTGTGTGTGTGTGTGTGTGTGTGTGTGTGTGTGTGTGTGTGTGTGCATACGTACACTATCTTATCATTAGGCTAGCTTCAATTCCAAATTTGGTCCTCCTCCTCCTCATCCTCCTCATCCTCGTCTTTGTCTTCCTCCCCCTCTTCTCCATACTCCATTTCTTTCTCTTCCTCCTCCTCTTCCTTCACCTCTTTTTCTTCTTACTCTTTCTTCTCTTCTTCATCTTCCTTTTCTTCGTCTTCCTCCTTCTCTTCTTCTTCATACTTCTCTTCTTCTTTATACTCCTCTTCTTCATACTTCTGTTCCTCTTCCTCCTCTTCTTCATCCTTCTCCTCTTCTTCATCCTTCACCTCTTCCTCATCCTTCTCCTCTTCTTTATACTCCTCCTCTTCTTCGTCTTCCTCCTCTTTATCCTCCTCTTCCTCCTCCTCTTCTTCCTCCTCCCCTTCTTCCTCCTTCTTTTCCTCCTCCTCTTCTTCCTCTTCTTCCTGTTGGTTCTCTTCCTCCTTTTCCTCCTCTTCCTCCTCCCCTTCTTCGTCTTCCTCCTCCTTATCCCCCTCTTTCTCCTCCTCCTCCTCCTCCTTTCCTTCCTCTTCTTCCTGTTCGTCCTCCTCCTCCTCTTCCTCCACCTCTTCTTCCTCTTCTTCATCCTTCTCCTCTTCTTGATGCTCCTCCTATTCTTCATACTCCTCCTCTTCCTCTTCCTTCTCCTCTTCTTCCTCCTCTTCTTCATCCTCCTTCGTCTTCCTCTTTATCCCTCTCTTCCTCCTCCTCCTCCTCCTCCTCCTCCGCTTCTTCTTCCTTTTCCTCTTCCTCTTCTTCCTCCACCTCTTCTTCCACTTCTTCATCCTTCTCCTCTTCTTCATCCTTCTCCTCTTCTTTATACTCCTCCTCTTCTTCATACTCCTCTTCCTCTTCCTCCTCATCTTCATCCTCCTCTTCTTCGTCTTCCTCCTCTTTATCCCCCTCTTCATCCTCCTCTTCTTCCTCCTCCCCTTCTTCCTCCTTCTTTTCTTCCTCCTCTTCTTCCTGTTCGTTCTCTTCCTCCTTTTCCTCCTCTTCTTCCTCCTCTTGTTAGTCTTCCTCATCCTTCTTCCCCTCTTTCTCCTCCTCCTTTTCCCCCTCTTTCTCCTCCTCCTCCTCCTCTTCTTCTTTTCCTCCTCTTCCTGTTCATCCTCCTCCTCTTCTTCCTCAACCTCTTCTTCCTCCACCTCTTCTTCCTCTTCTTCATCCTTCTCCTCCTCTTTATGCTCCTCCTATTCTTCATACTCCTCCTCTTCCTCTTCCTTCTCCTCTCCTTCCTCCTCTTTATCCCTCTCTTCCTCCTCCTCCTCCTCCTCCTCCTCCTCCTCCTCCGCTTCTTCTTCCTTTTCCTCCTCCTCTTCTTCATCCACCTCTTCTTCCTCTTGTTCATCCTTCTCTTTTTTATGCTCCTATTCTTCATACTCCTCCTCCTCTTCCTCTTCCTCCTCCTCTTCTTCCTCCTCGTCTTCCTCCTCCTTCGTCTTCCTCTTTATCCCCCTCTTCCTCCTCCTCCTCCGCTTCTTATTCCTCCTTTTCCTCCTCTTCTTCCTCTTCTTGTTTGTCCTCCTCCTCCTTCTCTTCTTCCTCCACTTTTTCTTCCTACTCTTTTTCTTCTTCATTTTCCTCATCTTTTTCCTCCTCTTTATACCCCTCTTCCTCCTCCTTTTCCTCTTTATCCCCCTCTTCCTCCTCCTCCACTTCTTCCTCTTATTCCTCCTCTTCTTGTTCCTCCTCTGCCTTCTCCTCCTCCTCCTTCTTCACTTCCTCCTCCTTTTCCTCCTCTTCCTCTTTTTCCTCCTCTTTCTCCTTTCCCTCTTCCTCTTTTTCCTTCCCTTCCTCTTCTTCCTCCTCTTCCTCCTCCTCCTCCTCCTCCTCCCCCTCTTGTACATCATTCTCCTTTTCTTCCAATTCCTTTTTTCCTTCCTATTTTTCTTCATCATCCTCCTCCTCTTCTTCTTCCTCCTCTTCTTCTTCCTCCTCATCTTCTTTTTTTTCTTCTTTATCTTCCCCTTCCTCTTCATCCTCTTCATCCTCCTCTTCATCATCCAGTTCTTCTTCCTTCTCTTCCTCCTCTTCATCTTCATCATCCTCTTCTTCCTCCTCTTTCTCTCCATCCTCTTCTTCATCACCCAGTTCTTATTCTTCCTCCTCTTCAGTTTCATCCTCCTCTTCTTCATCATCCAGTTCTTCTTCCTCTTCCTCCTCTTCATCTTTATCCACCTCTTCTCCCTCCTTTTCCTCCTCTTCATCCCCTTCATTTTCCTCCTCTTCTGCCTCCTCCTCTTCCTCTTCTTCTCCTCCCTAATTTTCTTCTTTATTCTCCTCTTCTCTCCTCCTCCTCCTCCTCCTCCTCCTCCTCTTTTTTCTCGTTTTCCGTTTGACCATGTTTCACAATTCATCGACTATGTTTCACAATTCATCGACCGTGTTTCACAATTCATCGACCATGTTTCACAATTGATCGGACCACGTTTCACAAATCATCGACCGTATTTTCAAAATCCTTCGGTCAAACACGGCCTGTGTCCTATGGCGCCCGAGATCCTTCAGAAAGAACGTCATTAGACATTCCTCCTCCTCTTCCTCCTCCTCCTCCTCTTCCTCCTCCTCCTCCTCCTCCTCCTCCTCCTCCCCCTCCTTTGCTTTGCCTTGACCTATCTCTTCCGATAGGATCCCCTCCTCCTCCCCCTCCTCCTCCTCCTCCTCCTCTTCCTCCTCCTCCTCTTCCTCCTCCTCCTCCTCCTCCTCCTCCCCCTCCTTTGCTTTGCCTTGACCTATCTCTTCCGATAGGATTCCCTCCTCCTCCTCCTCCTCCTCCTCCTCCTCCTCCTCCTCTTCCTCCTCCTCCTCCTCCCCCTCCTTTGTTTTGCCTTGACTTATCTCTTCCGATAGGATAGTCTCCTCCTTCTCATCCTCCTCCTTCTACTCCTTCTCATCCTCCTCCTCCTCCTCTTCCTCCTCCTCCTCTTCATCCTCTTCCTCCATTTTCTTTTTTGTGACGTCATAGCATAATGTTTCTTGCGTTTTCTTTGTTATTTTCTCACTCATTAAATATATATCTCACCCCCCTTACCCCCCTAGATACGTATTAACCCCCCCTTGTGTGTGGGGGGGGTGAATCCCCCCCCACTCCATTTTGGGATGGGGGGGGAGGTTGTCCATTTCTAAGCGCTCTCGTGTATACTCACTTCTCGAATGAAGTTAGGTCAGGTTAGGTTAGACTAGGTTGGGTCAAGTAATGTTAGGTTAGGTTTGGTTAGGTTAGGTTAGATAGGCATCTTCTTCCTCTTGTTCCTTGTTTTTCTTTTAATTTTTCTCTTCTTCTCTCTCCTCCTCCCCTCTTCCCCCTCCCTCACTCTCCCCCTCTTTCCCCTCTCCTCGTCCTCTCCCCTTTTCCCCTTTCTCTCCCCTTCCCCCCCTTTCCCCCTCTTCTCTCTCCTCCCCCCTTCCCCCCTCTCCCTCCTCCACCTTTCCCCCTCCTCCCCCATCTTCCCCCTTTCTCCCTCTTCCCCTCCTCCTCCTTTCCCCCTCCTCTCCCCATTCCCACTCTCCCTTTCCCCCTCCTTATCCATCTTTCCCCCTCCTCTCCCTCATTCCCCCTTCCCCCTCCACCTTTCCTCCTCTTCCTTCACCCTTTTCCTCCTCCGTCCTCTTCCTCCGCCCCCTCCTCCTCCTTTCCCCCTCCTCTCCCCATTCCCACTCTCCCTTTCCCCCTCATCCTCCATCTTTCCCCCTCCTCTCCCTCATTCTCCCTTCCCCCTCCACCTTTCCTCCTCTTCCTTCACCCTCCTCCTCCTCCTCCTCCTCCTCCTCTTCTTCCTCCTCCTCCGTCCTCTTCCTCCGCCCCTGCTTGTCTCCCAAGGAACGCCCCCAGAAGCCCCGTGTAGGGACTCGACTTGGCACTGAAGCGTCCCCGGGCGTAGAACAGTGCCTTCCTAATGGCACTGCGGGGGCGGGGGGCGGTGGGGGGGCGTGGCACTGCGGTGGGGGGGACACGCCCCCCATTTTCTGTGGCGCATTGCAGTTCTGGAAGTCGAAGTTGTTCTTTGGCCGAGGTCCTCTGAGCTCTCGATGTGTGTGTGTGTGTGTGTGTGTGTGTGTGTGTGTGTGTGTGTGTGTGTGTGTGTTTGTAATAAACGAATAATGATAATGATTGGTTTATTGGGTTAAGATCTATACATATATACACTGACAATGTACAATTTGTGTTAGTTTTCGAGTTAGATTAATTTGAGTATATAATGTGCTAGGCTTCGTTGTCCACATATGATGGCGTGTGTGGTGTGTTTGTGCGTGATACATATACCAACAGCTTTTTCCCCCTTACGAGGGAGGTAGCCAAAAAACAAAGGCATAAAATCCACTCCCACCCATTCCATCCCCACATACTCCACTCCCATTCACTCCCATCCCTCCCTCCCTCTTTTCTTGGCTCCTCCTGGATGACGGGTCATCCCTGCATCCCGCCCACTGTTAGTTTTAGCGCTGGTCTCATTTGAGTACATCATGCGCTAGGCCTTGTTCCCCACATATAATGGTGCGTTTGTTTTTAATACGACCCAGGGTTGGGGCTATATCCACTATGTATACATATGTATCCATGCATGTGTGTATATATGTATGCATGTATGTATGTATATATGTATGTGTGTGTATAAGTATGTAACTGTATGTATGTATATAAGTATGTAATTCTGTATGTATGTGTGTATGTATACATGTATGTGTATACGTATGTATGTAGAAAATGAAGATTGTGTGAAGATGGTGGATGTGGAAAGAAATGATTGTGAGGAAGATAGTGAGGCGAAGTAGGATGATAGAGAGAGAGAGAGAGAGAGAGGGAGAGAGAGAGAGAGAGACTGAGAGAGCGAGAGTGGGTGAATGAGCTCGCATAATTGAATAAGATTATGTGACATTATGAATAACATTTAGTAGGAATGTGTGCGTGTGTGTGTGTGTGTGTGTGTGTGTGTGTGTGTGTGTGTGTGTGTGTGTGTGTGTGTGTGTGTGTGCGCGCGTATTCTCTCTTTACCTCAAAATGTCTGTCTGTCTGACTCTCTCTTTCTCTCTCTCTCTCTCTCTCTCTCTCTCTCTCTCTCTCTCTCTCTCTCTCTCTCTCTCTCTCTCTCTCTGTGTCTCTGTCTCTCTCCTTCACTTTCTCACTTTGTCTATTTGTCAGTCTGTCTGTCTGTCTCCCACTTTCTCCTTCTCTCTCTCCTTTCTCTCTCTCTCTTCTCTCTCTCTCTTCTCTCTCTCTCTCTCTCTCTCTCTCTCTCTCTCTCTCTCTCTCTCCCTTCTCTCTCTTCCTCTCTTTCTCTCTTTCTGCCTCTCTGTCTCTCTCTCTCTCTCTCTCTCTCTCTCTCTCTCTCTCTCTCTCTCTCTCTCTCTCTCTCTCTCTCTCTCTCTCTTTCTCCTTCCCTCTCTCCTTCCTTCTCTCCTTCCTTCTCTCCTTCCTTCTCTCCCGTCTCTCTCTCTCTCCTCTCCCTTCTCTCTCTCTCTCTCTCTCTCTCTCTCTCTCTCTTTCTCTCTCTTCTCTTTCTTTCTCCCTTCTCTTTCTTTCTCTCTCTCTCTCTCTCTCTCTCTCTCTCTCTCTCTCTCTCTCTCTCTCTCTCTCTCTCTCTCTCTCTCTCTCTCTCTTTTTTTTTCCTCCCTCTCTCTCTTCCTCTCTTTCTCTCTCCTTCTCTCTCTTTCTCTCTCTCGCTCTCCTCTTTCTCTCTCTCTCTCTCTCTCTCTCTCTCTCTCTCTCTCTCTCTCTCTCTCTCTCTCTCCCTCCCTCTCTGTCTCTCTCTCCCTCTCCCTCTCCCTCTTCCCCGTCATTTACTCATTTTTGAATTTCGGACCCCACTAAACCCCCCCCCCCCTCTCGTCTGGGAAGGGTGGAGGGCGACGTTGTTGGGGCAAATTGGCCCTTAGGGCGTCGCGTCCCAAGGGCGAGAATGGCACGCCCCGGTTCTCCTGGCAAAGGGGGCCTATCCTACTCCACGTCATCTCAAGAATTCGAACCGACGTGAGAGGGCCGTGAGAGCGTGTGTGGCGTCTCACGTATGCAGCCACACGAGGGCTGGGCCAAGTTAAGCCGGGTTAGGTTTGAGCCGGGTTAAGTTTAAGCGGGGTTGAGTTAAGCGGGGTTAACTCAGGCGGAGTTAAATTAATCGAGGTTAAGTTAAGTAGGAGTAAGTTAAGCGGGGTTAAGTGGGGGTTAAGCTTATCTTAAGCGGGATTAATTTTAAGCGGGGTTTAAGTTAAGCTGGATTAAGTGAGTGATGCTGAGCGGGGCTTGGTCAAACGAGGTTAAAAGAGGTTTAAGGAGAAACTGAACTGGTATTGGAGAGAGAAAGAGAGAGAGAGAAGGGAGAGAGAGAGAGAGAGAGAGAGAGGAGTAAGTCTCGCATAAGGCAGTCTATAGATTTTTTCTGATCTTTGATGATGATGACGGAGATGAGGTTGATGATAAGAAGGAGGAAGAGGAGATGGAAGAGGAGGAGGAAGAGGGTGAAAAGGAAGGAGGAAGAGGAGGGAGGTGAAGGGATGGGAGAGGATGAAAAGGAAGGAGAAAGAGAAGGGCGATGAGGAAGTGGGGAGGAAGAGGAGGAGGAAGAGGTTGAAAAGGAAAGAGGAAGAGGATGAAAAGAAAAGAGGAAGATGAGAGGAAAGAGGAAGAGGAGAGGAAGGAGGAAGAGGGTGAGTAGAAAAAGTAGGAAGATTAGGAAGACGGGGAGAGTAAGGGGGAGGAGGAGGAGGAGAGTAATAATAATAATAATAATAATAATAATAATAATAATAATAATAATTCCTTTATTCCAATTTTCATTGGGTATTCTTTACATTATTTACAATATTCACAAGAGCATTACATAGTGATACATATTTTTGTACACATAAAACATGAAGGTAAAAACTAAAGACTTTATAATAGTACAAAATGATATAAGCTTAAAAACTTGTATTAGCAGTGCTTATCAACGCAAGAACATGGAGGTAAAAAAAAAAATTTCACAATGTTACAAAATCGAATATGCTTAAAAACCTTGTGTTACTAGTGCATATTATACGCTAACAAATGTTTGCTGACTTACATTTGATTATCTAGAAAATATTTACGCAACCTATCTTTGAACACATTTATTGATGTTATGTCTCTAATAGCGATAGGGAGTTTATTCCATGTCTTAGGCCCTCTTACAGGTATCATTCTTGTGCCTATTTCAGTATTAACCCGATGAACATAGAGATTCTGTCTTTGCCTTGATGGCCTATCTCTTGTTATACTGATGTCGAAGATATTTCTATACAACCATTCGGGGAATCTCTTTTTTAATATTTTAAATATAAACATACATATATCAAATGAACACTTATTTTCTATTTTGAGCCAATTCAAACGTTTAATCGCGGGTGAGACGTGGTCGTATTTACCTATTCCCCCTACAGCAACTCTAGCAGCAAAGTTTTGTAATTTTTGTACTCTTTCAATCTGGGTTTTATTAGCTGAGCCCCATACATTTGAGCAATAATTTATTATGCTGAGTACCAGTGCGTCAATTACCATAACTCGCGTTTCATAATCAAAACAATCCTTTATTCGTGTGAGGTACATAAGTATCCCCGTGACTTTCTTATGTATATGATCTATGTGACTATCGAAAGACAAATATTGGTCCATATACACCCCCAGATTCTTAACTACTTTTACAGGTTTAATGACTGAGCCGTTAAAATTTATGATCGTGTCTTCTGGTATTCTTGATATATACTGCCTAGAACCTACAAACATACATTGAGTTTTCTTTTCGTTTAATAGCAGTCCGTTAATTTGGAAATAGGTTTTAACCCTTAGCAGTATATTTTCAGCTTTTCTTATCAACTCGTCTAAGCCTTCAATATTTCCTTTCATTATGATTTGCGTATCGTCAGCGTATTGAAAAACTAAAGTGTTAGGAAGTGATTTGGAGAAATCGTTTACATAAATAGAGAATAAAATTGGTCCCAGGATAGACCCTTGTGGGACACCAAAGTTTATGCTTTGTAAATTTGATGTGACTTTTCCTAAACGAACTGCTTGCAATCTATTAGATAAATAATTATCTATCCAAGTAGGGTCTATACTAACTTCCACACATTTCCTAAGCAAAGTATCGTGATGTACGCTGTCAAAAGCTTTAGATAGATCAAGAAGAATAAGAAGGGAGATTTGTTTGTTGTCAATGTTATGGAAAAGAGTATCGGTAACTTTCAGGAGAGCTGTTTCTGTAGAGAGCTTTGAACGGAAGCCGTGTTGTGAGTTTACTAAGAGTTTATTGGACTCGAGGAATGAAGCTAGCTGCTTGGCTACTACCTTTTCTAAAAATTTTAGATAGGACGCAAATTAGAGAAATTGGCCTATAATTATTTATATCAGCATTATTTCCACCTTTATGAATTGGAATGACATGAGTTGTTTTCCATATGTCAGGGAAAGTGTTGGTTACAATTGACGTATTGATAATTAAAGTAATATAAAAGGCAAGTACAGGTAGTGAGTCACGGATAAAACGCACAGGTATTTCGTCAGAGCCATAAGAACTAGAATCGCTGAGCTCTTTAACAGTTAAAATTACGGTTTCACAATCTACGGGAGTAGGTTTAAAATCATTTTTTACATCGATAACAGTATTTTGTGATCCACCTTGTATGTCTATATTAGCCGTATTTTCATTTAATCCCTCTTGTGTTTTCTGATAGGTTACTCTACCTACATTTGCAAAAAAATTATTCAGGTCTTCCGCCCTTTTCGACAGATCTTCGTCATCGATTTGGCATGAGTTGCTTCTACTATCTGGCAACATTTGTTTAACTACATTCCACGTACCAGAAATGTTACCTTTATTGTCGTTAAGACGACTCCTACTCAGCTGTTTTTTCCTATTTGCTATGAGAGAGAAGAGTAGAAGCAAGAAAAAGAGAAAGAGGCATAGAGAGAGAGAGAGAGAGAGAGAGAGAGAGAGAGAGAGAGAGAGAGACTAGGAGTAAGAGGAAGAAGAGAGGAGAGAGAAGAGTAGAAGCAAGAAAAAGAGAAAGAGGCATAGAGAGAGAGAGAGAGAGAGACTAGGAGTAAGAGGAAGAAGAGAGGAGAGAGAAGAGTAGAAACAAGAAAAAGATAGAGTCATAGAGAGAGAGAGAGAGAGAGAGAGAGAGAGAGAGAGAGAGAGAGAGAGAGAGAGAGAGAGAGACTAGGAGTAAGAGGGAGAAGAGAGGAGAGAGAAGAGTTGAAGCAAGAAAAAGAGAAAGAAGCATAGAGAGAGAGAGAGAGAGAGACTAGGAGTAAGAGGAAGAAGAGAGGAGAATGAAGAGTAGAAGCAAGAAAAAGAGAAAGAAGCATAGAGAGAGAGAGAGAGAGAGACTAGGAGTAAGAGGAAAAAGAGAGGAGAGAGAAGAATGGAAGCAAGTAAAAGAGAAAGAAGCATAGAGAGGGAAAGAGAGAGAGAGAGAGAGACTAAAGAGGTTATGACACTGGACTTCCACGAGCTTCATCAGCGACGACCGTTGAGAGTTCGTTAGAGTAAAAACGGTTACAATATTTGAAATTTCAAATCTCTAAATATATCGTCTTTCCGTCTGGCAAAGCCGAATGATGAACTAAGAGATTGTCCACCTAGACAAATGTTAGACACAATATTGAAGTGTTCTTAGACAAGTCTAGGTTTCTCTAAACAAATTCATATGCCAGTTATTCAAATGGAGGTTGGAGGAAGGATGTCGGAGGAAAAATAGCCCAGTGTGATAGCCCCTTAGCAGTCCACCCGCACTCAGGGTGACATGACCTGACCATAGCGAAGGGAAAGACAACGACGAACGAGGTACTGTGGTGTCACATGACAAAACAAACAAGGCGGGGGGAGAGGAGGGGGAAAGGGGGAAGGGAGGAGAGGGAGGGGGAAGGGGGGAGAGGGGGAAGAACTCAGACTCAAGAGGGTAGATACTTAATTGGGTTTTCCTCTCTACCTCCCCTTCCTCCTCTCCCTCTCCCTCTAGCTCTCCGTATCCATCTCTCTCTCTCTCTCCCTCCCTCTCTGTTTCTTTCTCTCTCGCTGTCTATTTCACTCTCTCTGCTTCTCTCTCTCTTTCTCTCTCTCTCTCTCTCGCTCTCTCCTCTCTCTGTCTCTCTCAAAGGCTATAACAAGGGTGATGCAAACAAGGTCATCATAACAAACACAGGGCAAGACTCGCAGTAATGGGTATAAACTGGACAAATTTAGATTTAAGAAGGAAATAGGCAATAATTGGTTTACTAATAGGGTGGTCGATGAATGGAATAAACTTAGTAACCATGTAGTAAGCGCTGAAACTATCAGTTGTTTTAAAAAAACAATTAGACAACTTTATGGATGGGGATGACAGGTGGTGATGGATACGGAGCTGCCTAGTGTAGGCCTTATGGTCTCTTGCAGTCTCCTTCATTCTTATGTTCTTATGTTCTCTCTCTCTCTCTCTCTCTCTCTCTCTCTCTCTCTCTCTCTCTCTCTCTCTCTCTCTCTCTCTCTCTCTCTCTCTCTCTCTCTCTCTTTCTCTCTCTCTCTCTCTCTCTCTCTCTCTCTCTCTCTCTGCCTCTCTCATTCTCTCTCTGCCTCTCTCTTTCTCCCCTTCGCCTCTCTCTGTTACCTCTAAGATTCCACCGCTTTGACGCGATATTCACAACAAAGACAGAAGGCAAGGAGTCGACGCCAGAAGGCGCTGAATAGTCCCTGTGGCCGAAGCAGTCGTTACCTTTGCCCTGTCAACTAAATGCACTCTGGGGGGGACTGTCACTGGGGGGACTCGAACCCAGGACTAAGCGAATTCAAGAGCAAGCTTCTGATGACGCCACCAGGGGACAGAGGGATCAAACCAGTCCTCTAGTCTGGTGGCTGTCAGGTGGCTGACGAGGCTGACGCCCCCTCGTGGCTTTGATTACGCCTCTTCAGATGGTTGTAGACTGTGGTGCCAATCACCCTTTCCGACTCTTTCTCTCTCTCTCTCTCTCTCTCTCTCTCTCTCTCTCTCTCTCTCTCTCTCTCTCTCTCTCTCTTCTGTACCCGGGTCTCCCTAGTCTTCATGTCCCTTGTATTCCACCTCTCGTCACTTGTCTCAGTAATCTGTCTGCTTCCGTGCAGACGAATTGTCCCGCCCACTTTGTCCTCATCTCATCCAAATACACAGTTGGTCGGTTTGATCAAGGATCTTCCTCTGATTTCTTAGTTAAGCCTGCGTCTCCAGCTCCCCTCTTCTTCGTCGTTTGCCGCATTCTTTTGAGGAATGTTGTTTACAAAGGTTTCCTGTCTCCTCTCTCTTTGCCTTGTCAGTGTCCACGTCTCGCTTCCGTACCTGTTGGTGTTATTACAGTGTAATTCATAGCTCAGTTTTTCTACTGATGGGTCCACTCTGTATTACAGATGACAGAACATGGTAGCATCTGTTTCATGCAGCTAGTCGTTCATTTGCAAAGGATTACAAAAGAACATGCCGACAGGAGACCTTTTGCTCCATAACTAGGTCGGATGCAGAAAAATATGAATAATAAGCGAATAAATAAAAATAGATCAAATGAATAGATGATGCAATTGTAATGTCTCTCACTGACATTGATCCCCAGGTAATTGCGAGATCCAACTTGCTCTTGTTCTGGTGCGTAATTGTCATTTCTACACAGCTTCATCATTTCTATCCCCTGTTTTTTCATTTTAGGACTCTCTGTTCTGTTGTTCTTTGGAATAATTTAAAAAGATCTCGTTGATTATTTCTCTCGGCCACAACCTCCACATCATCAGCATAAGCAAGGAGGCTTACCCGATCATTGGATAAATTGCCTCCACCTGGATAATTAATGCTCTGATTTAGAGCTTTCTCTCGTGCAAACCACGTGGCGTGGAGCACACGTTGTTTCGCCCACGCGACTAGACCTGACGCGCTAGCCACACACAAACCTGCCTATGACAGTGCGACCCTGCTCGGCCCTACCTAACCTAATCCAGTGCAGTTATGTGATTACGCACCACGGGTGACTACCCACGCGGTATATATATATATCGGGTCTACATCAGCGAGGCAACAAGAGCAGCGAAACTCCTCCGTACAGCGCAACGGCACTTGAGCACGCTGCTGAGAGTGGTGCGAGCTGTTGCACCACGGGAGGAAATCAACGCCCATGGGTAGCGTCCCATAGCCGTCCAGACCAGCGGTGGGCTCCACCATAGCTCGCATTTAAAAAAAAAAAAAAAAAAACTCATCATCATCAAGCATGTAAAATCAGTTCACTCATACATTACCTTAAAGGAGACGAACTCACCAAACCTTATTATCTTCTCACAGTAACATCGTCGCTAGACTCCAGTGCA
>NC_134806.1:47336009-47343509 GCF_046742065.1 Oratosquilla oratoria
ACGTAATTAGCCCCAAATGGCTTAATTAATCATTCGTCCCTCGTGATGTCCCCTCCCTCCTTCTCCTCCTCCTCCTCCTCCACCGACTCCTCCTCCTCTCCCTCCTCCTGCTGCTCCACCTATGCCTCCTCCTCCTCCTCTTCGTCCTCCTCCTCCTCCAACTCCACCTCCTCCTCCTCCTCCTCCTCATGATCGACATCGAGTCGTAACACTTATTGATCCTTGACTCGACACGAATTCCTCCGATCGACACTCGAGTCGTCTCGCTGGCTTGACCTTAGGTGACCTCTTCGACACGGAGAGCGACCCAACGTTTCTCCTCCCGAGGTATTCCAGTGGGTCAAGGGTTTCAACAAAGGTGATGCAGGCAAGGTCATCATATTAAGACAACAGGGTAGGAGTCGTAGTAATGTGTTTAAATTGGACAAAATTTAGGTTTAAGAAGGAAATAGGCAAGAACTGGTTTACCTAACAGGGTAGTTAACGAATGGAGTTGACTTAGTAACCGTCAGGTAGTTAGTGAGCACTGAAACAATAATTGGTTGTTTTAAGAGTGGGTCACATGACTTTATGGATGGGATTGACAGGTGGTAAGGGACATGGAACTGCCTAGTGTAGGCCCTATGGTCTCTTGCAGTCTCCCCCCTAGTCTTATGTTCTTCTGTTCTTCTCCCCCAGGTGCTCGACAATGCTTTCTCTCTGGCCTTGGCGTCACCGCCGGCCCTTCACCACGGGGACCTCCCGGCCCAGCACCTCTCCGACGTCCCTCACCTCCTCGCCCTGGCCTCCGCCAAGGCCCGCCACGCGTCGTGCCCTACATCAGCTCCCTCTTCAGCGCCTTCGTCAGGAAGGAATTCACAGCAGTGCGACGGGTTAGGCGAGAACGGTGTGAGTGGTGACGTCATCGGGGGCGGCGCCCTAAGTGGTGGCAACGGGAACGGTCAAGTCTGTCGAAGTCGAGGAGGAGGTTGCGGAGGCTCAGGGGGCACCTGCAAGTGCTACTGCTGCTGCACCTGCGTCTCGCAGGACAGCCTCGAGAAGAAAAGGTCGCCCTCGAACACCTCCTCCTCCTCCTCCTCCTTCAGGAAACGCGGGGGAAGTAGTCGCTCCCTCGAGGAACCTCAGATGCCCGGGGCGGGTCAGGTGCATAATCACAAGAACAGGAAGATGGATACGGAGGAGGAGGAGGAAGAGGAGGAGGAGGAGGGAGGAAGAGGCGTTGGAGGAGGAGGTGGAGGAGCAGTAGTGGAGACAATCCAGAGACCAATCGTGGAGAAGGACGTCTCGGCGAGAAACGGTGGCGAACTCCCGAGGGACACGACGGGGGGCGGGGGGAGTGAGGGGGGTAATCCCAAGGACCACCTCGATAGCACAAGTACCTGCTCCTCCTCGACCGACTGCTCGCCCTCCAGCCCGAGGGGCAGCACCTGCTACCTCGCGAACAACTACTGCAGCGCTGCTGCTGACGAAGGAGGACCTCCGCTCTCTCCGAACTCGCCAAAGAGTTTCGTCTTCGTTCCCGTGTCCCCCAAGGGCGGCCCAAGGGTCCTCGTCTGTCTCGTGGACAAGTTGACCGCCGAGGACTTCGGGCCGGAGGACGTCGAGATCGTCCAGACCTGCTTCAGGTGAGTCCTCGACAGAGTTCCTGGTTCGGGAGGGTACAACAAGGTCTGCCTGTACTTGGCCGCGAGAGGTCTCAGGCCACGAGCAGACGGGCGACTTTGTGGCGCCACATAGGTTTCCATTGCTCCGAAGGTACATTTTGCTCGGTGTTGATTATCGCTCAACGATGATCGCCCAACGATTATCGTTCATGGCCCAACGATGATCGTCCAACGATTATCGTTCATGTCTCAAGGATGATCGTCCAACGATTATCGTTCATGGCTCAACGATGATCGCCCAACGATTTTCGTTCATGGCCCAACGATGATCGTCCAACGATTATCGTTCATGGCTCAACGATGATCGTTCAACGATTATCGTTCATGGCTCAACGATGATCGTTCAACGATTATCTTTCATGGCTCAACGATAATCGTTCAACGATTATCTAGAGCACTGGTTCCTTGTCATTGGTTGGAATGGGGCTGTTAGACTTCGAAATGAAGCAAAGTACAAATGAGGCTAATGATGACAATCATCACTCCGAACAAAATGTACCTTAATTTGAAGAAGGGACCCGTTTGAAAGAAATTTATTTCTCAGAAGGGACCCACCTGGAAAGAAATTTATTTCCAAGAAGGGACCCGCGTGGAAAGATTTTTTTTTCAAGAAGGGACCCGCTTGGAAAGAATTCTATTTTCGAGTCTATTATTATCAACATTTTGCAATTTAAGGAGTCATTATTGGACTCGATATTTTTCATCTTTCGCAGAAAAATCTTTCAAAAGGATTTTATGAGTAACTGAAATATACGAGGATCTCAAAGTTTCCCAATGCACAGCATATATATATATATATATATATATATATATATATATATATATATATATATATATACATATATATATATATATATGTATGCAATATCACCACAGAAGAGAAACTTGTAGATCATAAGTGCTTTAATATATTAAAATTGCAGATGCAATGGCTACAAGTTTCTTTTCTCCTGTGGTGATATTAAATAATTCGTTTTACGGTGATGTGGAAGACTTGCATATATATATATATATATATATATATATATATATATATATATATATATATATATATATATATATATATAGTGACATTTTTTGACAATATGATGTACGGCGCAAGTTCGTGATTGGTTGTGGAATAGATATTCGAAAAAGTCAGAATTGGTCATATAAATTCGTACAAATGTTTGCAGATGAAGGATTCGAACATGCTGGGAGTAGTTTACATACATACGCACTGTATATATATATATATATAATGTAAGTGTGTGTATGTGCGTGTTTGTGAATACGGGGAATCTAATCTCACAAGTAATTATCCCCCAGTAAAGAAAAATACAATTACAGTAGAAATATACACCCAATATATATATATATATATATATATATATATATATATATATATATATATATATATATATATATATATATAACGCGCACACACACAGGTGCCAAGATAGGAGGGAGGGAGGAGGGTGGAGGGGAGTGGAATATATGGGAAATGAAATGGGTGGGAGTGATTTCTATGCCTTTTTCTTTTTGGCTACCCCCCGTGTAAAGGGGAAAAAGCCTTTGGTATATGTATATATGTATGTATGTATTATTATTTTTTTTTTTTTCTTTTTTTTTTTTTAGCGAAAGGAAAGTCTGTACGGAATATTTCTAATGTCAGTGGTGGAAACCATATCTTTCTCGATGTCCATTATTTTCTCCTTATGGGGGAAGAAATACGCTTTGCCAACAATTTACAACCTCATCGGGACAGCCGGGCGCCGAGAGACCATAAGACACTCAGCGGACGTCATATATGACGTCATCGTCATGGAGAGGGTAGATGACGTCACGTTGGTATCGATGACGTCATAGTCATGGCAGGTTCCTGCTGTGATGTCACAAATACGGCGAAAATTTTTATGACGTCACATCCACGATGAACTCAAAATATGACGTCACAGCCACGGCGGCGCCAATTCCAGACACACTAGGCAGTTCCATGTCCTTTACGACCTACCATCCGTATCCATATAGTTATCTAGCCTTCTCTCTGGAAACGACCAATTATTGTTTCAGCGGCCACTAACTGCCTGACTTGTACTAAGTCTATTCCATTCTTTAACTACTCTCTTAGATAACCCGGTTCTTGCCTATTTCCTTCTTAAACCTAAACTTGTCCAATTTAAACCCATCACTACGTGTCCTGCCCTTGGTGTCTTAATATGATGACCTTGCCTGCATCACCTCGAATTTTTCGTCGACCGTTGAGAATTCGTTGAGAGTCAAAACGGTTACAGTATTTGAATTTTCAAATCTCCACCTGTCAAATTGTCTTTCCTCGTATATATAGCAAAACTGATGGTGAACTAAGAGTGTAAATCTAGTCGAATGTTAGACACACTGTTGGGATGTTCTTAGAGAACTCTAGATTTCTGTAAGCGACGTCCTAGTCTAGTTGAATTCAAATGGAGGTTGGTGGTAGGATGTCGGAGGAAAAATAGCCCAGTATGATAACCTATTTAGCTTGTGAGGACAAACATTTCTCGTATGTCTTTGGTAGAGGTAACAGATGGCACAGCCAGATGGCGCAACTGCACCATCTGTGGGTCCAAAAACGTATAGATAGAAAACGGTCCCCCCATAGAAAATGGACCCCGGGGTCCATTTTCTATGGGGGGTCCGTTTTCTATCTCAAAACAGGAGTATATCTATCCATTTTCTATAGCGGAAAATAGACCACCTATGGGAATGGGACCCTCCCTGTGGAAAATGGACCCCTACTCAAAAGACCAGATTTTTTGTCTATTTATAAACAAATAACACATTAACATTCATTAGTAAGTGTTTTTATTAAGATATCTAACCCTTCTTAACCTAACCTAATTGATTTTTTTAGAAACGGATAAAAAATAGATATTTATTAATAAGTATTGTTTATAAAAAGACCTAACCAAATCAAACCTAACCTAACCTAACCTAACCTAACCTAACCTAACCTAACTAAACCTAACCTAACCTAATGACAATGAATTGCATATTTTAGTGGGAGAGGTCCATTTCCTATTGGGGGATACATATTCCATTTTACACTGGTACTACGCTACTAATATCAATCAATCAGCCATTCTGAGTCCACTACTAGACAAAAGCCTTCATCTAACCACTCCCATAGCTCGCATTACGACGGCACCAACATCTGCCACGTTACTCTTGCAAACTTCTCTCTATCATCTCTCCACCTCACGGCGTCCTCACGGCGTCCACTCCATAGCTCTTAGACCCTATTCACACTAGCGGTTGGAACCGCACGGAAACCGCGGCGGTACCGCATATTCAAGAAAAAATTGCACAGTTGTGTGTGAATGCCTCCATTGACTTACATTGCAATTGAACCGCCGCGGTTCAGACCGCTAGTGTGAACAGGGCCTTAACCTATACATAATGTAACTTTACCTGACCTAACATAACCTAGGCTAACCTGACTTGACCTGACCCAACCTTATACAAAGGGATTCGATGGTAAAGAATTAATATTACTTTCATGTATTAATTCAATTTATATTTGTGTATTTATTTAGATTTTTTATTTATATATTTTTAACCAGACAGCCAAGAAACAAGTCATTGTAACTGGGTACAGTTGTTCCGTAGACTTTCCCAAATAGTAATTAATTTGTGTTCGATACATTGTTAGCCTAAGCGCCAACTGAGACGCAGGCGACACAGGCGACGCAGCACAGGGCGAAGGCAGATTTCCTGTTGCTGAAATGAAGTAGTACAGTTCCAACTTCTCGCTCTCACTTGAAATGGTGAAGTTGAAGTTTCACCTAGAAGTATTTGAAGTGGGAGAACTACTTCAATTCAGCAACAGGAAATCTGTCTTCGCCCTGTGCTGCGTCGCCTGTTTCGCCTGCGTCTCCGTTTGCCCTCAGGCTTATGGACTGTAGTTAACCAGCGCTTCTATCCATGTGTATAATCTCGCGGCTCTGCCGTGTGTCAGCGTGTGTGTGCGCGCGCGCGTTTGTGTTAGTGTGTGTGTGTGAGCTAATGTGTGCGTGTGTAAAGTGTGTGAGCTAATGTGTGTGTGTGTGTGTGTGTGTGTGTGTGAGCTAATGTGTGTAAAGTGTGTGTGTATATTTGTGTGATTACCCTTATACATAATGTATGTCTGATTTCATATATAATGTTTGTACTTATGGATGTGTATTTTTGTAATTCTTTGAGTGTAAAGTAAAATATGTGTATTTCTCTGATTGTATGTGTACATTCAGTACGTGGCCAGGACTCGAACGCCCTGGCCCACTGCGCCACGGAGCGACGTATGTATGTATGCTTTCATGTGTAATGTATGTATGTATGTGTTCTTGTGTGATTCCATGCGTGTGATGTGTGTGTAATGTATGTATTTATATGTCATTTCATGTGTAATTTATGTGTATTGGTGTGATTGTGTAAAGTAATTGTGTGTGTGTGTGTGTGTGTGTGATTATATGTATGTGTCATCAATACACTTGTGATTTCATGTGTATATTTATACATTTATGTATATGTATGTATATATGTATTGTATGTAGGTATGCATGTATATATGTATATATGTGTTGTATGTGTGTATGCTTGTGTACATGTATATGTGTGTGTTTGTGTATTTGTGATTCCATGTATGTGTAATTAATGTATGTGTGATGTCATGTTTATATTTATACATTAAGCATATATGTATGTGTATATGTATATACGTATTGCATGTAGTATATGTGTATGTATATATGCGTTGTATGTAGGTATGCTTGTGTATATATGTGTGTAAGTATGCTTGTGTATATGTATATATGTGTGTATGATGTATATGTGTATGTATGTGTTGGACTTGTGACCGACAGCTATTACCCTCCCGGAAGAGATCTCAGAGCTGGTATGTGAGCGATCTGTGGGTAATGCTGTGACCTTTCCCGCACACACATATCCAACTCCCCGCCCACGAGAGTGGGAGTAACAACCCGCAGCGCATCAATACTGAAATCATTTCAGCCCTGGGCTGAATTCGAACCCGGATCGCCGTAGTGGCAGCCGGTAACTCTGACCACTGCGCCACGAGTCGTGTGTGTGTGTATGTATGTATGTGTGTGTATGTGTATGTATGTATGTGTGTGTATGTATACATGTGTGTGTATGTGTGTGTGTGTGTATGTATGTATGTGTGTGTATGTGTATGTATGTATGTGTGTGTATGTATACATGTGTGTGTATGTGTCGCTCTCACGAAGTCGTTGACTCCGCTACAGACGATGACGTCACAGCCTAAAGCTGTAGCCGCCACAACCCGTGAGGACGACTGGGAGCAATACGTCGTGAGATAGTGAGATTGAAAAATATAACATTGTGAGAAAAATTTCGTTATTACGTGAGACTGAGGGTGCTTTTTCTCGAATATTACAAAAAATCGCGAGAAATATCTGTATTTCGTGATATTGGATGGTACTGTCCTCTGGAGGGAAAAATATCGTGATATGTTTTATATTATTTTGTGAGATTGAGGGAGCACACTGTTCTCGGTAATATCGTGAGAAATCTATATACCGTGAGATTGAGGGATCGTACTTTTCTCGGAAATATCGTGATAAATTTATATTCCGTGAGATTGAGGAAGCATACTGTTCTCAGAAATATCGTGAGAAATCTATATTCTGTGAGATTGAGGGAGCACACTGTTCACGGAAAAATCGTGTGGATTATTATTTTTTTTTTTTATCCCGTGAGACTGAGGGAGCATAATATTCACGGGAAAAAAGTGAGAAATCTATATTCCGTGAGATTGAGGGACCATGTTTTCGGAAATAACAAAAATCGTGAGTTCGGT
>NC_134806.1:47351009-47368509 GCF_046742065.1 Oratosquilla oratoria
CCTTCCACCCTTTTTTCTTCTCCTCCTCCTCCTCCTCCGCTCTTCTTTTTATCCTTTACTTCTCCCTCTTTCTCTTTGCATTGGTCTTTTTGCATCAGATTGTTCTCTATTTTTGCCCAGTTTTATGGGAGGAAGATAGATAGATAGATAGATAGATAGCTGGAGAGAGGGGTCGAGATTTCAGCAATTTTTTTTTTTTTTTTTTTTACCTTCTTAGACTTTCGTGTCTATTATTATTATTTTTTTGTTCTGTTGATTCCTTGTTTATGTTCTCTCTCTCTATTCCTCTGTCTCTCTTTCTCTTTCTCCCTCCCTCCTCTCTTTTTCTCTCTCTCTTTGTCTCTCTGTCTCTCTCTCCATGTCACACAGTCTTTGGATACTGTGCTTCCCTTTCCATACTTCCTCCCCCTTTTCTCTCCCTCTCCCCCTTCTCCTTCTCCCCCTCCCCCTCTTTCTCCCTCTCCCCCTTCTCCTTCTCCCCCTCCCCCTCTTTCTCCCTCTCCCCTTCCCCCTCTTTCTATTCCCCTTACCCCCTTTTACCCCTTCTCCCTTCCCCTTTACCCCTTCTTCCTCTCCCCCTCCCCCTTTCACCCCCTCCCCTTCTCCCTCCTCTCCCCCTTTCGCCCCCTTCCCTCCTCCCCCTCCCCTTCTCCCTCCTCTCCCCCTTTCGCCCCCTTCCCTCCTCCTTTACCCCTTCTCTCTCTCCCCTCACCTTCTCTGTCCTCTTCCCCTTTTCCCTCCCCCTCCCCTCCCCTCCTCTTCCCTTCTCTGTCCTCTTCCCCCTCTCCCTCCCCTCCCCCTTTCTCCCCCTTCCCTCCCCTTCCCCTCCATCTCATGTTATATTCAACAATGGCTCCTGCCGTTCTCTCCTTATATTGCTCACAATATTTCTAATCAAAAATATTAATTCCCCAATGGAAGTGTATATGTATGTGGTACCTCTCTTCGTCTCTCTTTTCCAGTCTCTCTCTCTCGCTCTCTCTCTCTCCCTCTCTCTCCCTCTCTCTCTCTCTCTCTCTCTCTCTCTCTCTCTCTCTCTCTCTCTCTCTCTCTCTTTTCCTGTCTCTCTCTCTCTCTCTCTCTCTCTCTCTCTCTCTCTCTCTCTCTCTCTCTCTCTCTCTCTCTCTCATCCTCCTCTTTATCCTCATCTCCACTCTCTTTATTCCACTCCTCGACTTCTTTCTCCTCCTCCTCTTCTTCGTCTTCCTCCTTTGTTCTCCCTCTTTGGCTGTTCTTCTCTCCGACAATATCCCCAACGCTTTTTAGCTCCACCATTTTTTTTATTTGTTTGTTTGTTTTTGGTGCACTGTTTTTTTTCTGTTTTTTTTTTTTTTGCGTTCTTGGGTTTTTAACGTGTTTTACGTGTTTACAAAATTTGTTTTACTTTTTCACGTTTTACGTTTAAGATTCACCAAATTTCGTTTTTTGTCTTATTTTCTTTTTTCTTTTTCGTTATTTTTTCTATTTCATCTACAGTTTTTTTTTCACAAATATTTTTAGATTTTTTCTTCATCTCGCCCCCAAATCCAATTTACACTTGGGTTAGGTTAGGTTAACTTTTGTTAGATTAGGTTAGGTTAGGTTTAGGTAAGGTAAAGTTAGGTTAGGTTTGGTTAGGTTAGGGTAGGTTTTGACCAGATATAGGTAAGGTCAGGTTAGGTTAGGTTAGGTTTAGGTAAGGTAAAATTAGGTTAGGTTTGGTTAGGTTAGGCTTGGTTAGGTTAGGTTAGGTTTAGGTAAGGTAAAATTAGGTTTGGTTAGGTTATGTTTAGTTGAGGTAAAGTTTGGTTAGGTTAAGTTATGGTTAAGCTTAGTTAGGTTAACTTTGGTTTCTTTAGGCTAGGCTTAGTTAGGTTATGGTTAGGTTAGGTTAGGTTTGTTTAGATTAGGTTAGGTTAGGTTAGGTGACAATCTCCAACAGAGTTTATTTGCTTACGACATTGTATTTCCTCTCCAACAAGAATTAATCCCTTACCTACCTAACCGTCGTGCCATATCCTCTTGGACTTCGGCAACCATGGAGCGCCATCGTTCACGGTCCCTAGTTACTTGTAACATCTGTACTGGTTTGAGTTCTTTTCCCGTCGCCGCGTCATCAGCCCGTCCATATACTTCTCCCTCTGCTTTCCTCTTGCTCTCCTTCCCTCCACCATTCCCGTCATCACCACCTCTTCCAACCCTTCCTTCCTCATTATATGTCCTAAGAATCGCAACTGTATTTTCCTTATTGTTGTCATCAATTCCCTGTCTGTTTCCATTTCTCTCAATACTTCTTCATTTGTTTTCTTCGCTGTCCATGATACTCTTAATACTCGTCTCCATATCCACATTGCTGCTGCTTCTTAATCCCTAAAAAGACAAAAAGGATTAAGAGATAAATGAACCAAAATGAATAAATGAAATAATTATTTATTCCGTTTAACGTCGCGAACTCCCTCTATCAGGAGGCTAGGACGGTGCCCCTTACAAAGGACTTTGTATCTTGGAATTGAATGAACTGTGTCCTTGGTCCAACTCGCTGGAGGCAGAGTTCGAACCTCCGCCGCAAGCAGCGACGCTCTAACCCGTTCGGCCAGTGAGCATCGTAAATTATAATAATAATAATAATAATAATAATAATAATAATAATAATAATAATGCTCTTGCCCTTGGTCCAACTCGCTGGCGTCAGGGTTCGAATCTCCGTCACCTCGACCTCTGCCGCAAGTTGCGACGCTCTAAACCGCGCGGCCAGCGAGCAAATAATAAATAAAATTAAATAAAAACAATAAAAACCTCCCCGTCTGATGTAGTTGATCTCTAGCAGTTTGTATCTGCTCTCTCTCTCTCTCTCTCTCTCTCTCTCTCTCTCTCTCTCTCTCTCTCTCTCTCTCTCTCTCTCTCTCTCTCTCTCTCTTTCCCGGAAACAATTTTTATTTCGGCGATTATGTTTTGTTTCCAGCAGGTTTTTTGCCCCTCCTCCTCCTCCTCCTCCTCCTCCTCCTCCTCCTCCTCCTCCTTTTCCTCTCTGTCCTTCCTCATTGTCATCTCTTCCACCTTCTCATTCACGTCTTCCTCTTTTTTCTCTTTTTCATTCTCATCCTCTTCCTCCTGCTCCTCCGCTTCCTCATCTTCCCCTTCTCCCTCCTCCTCTTCTTCTTCCCCTTCTCACTCCTCTTCCTCCTCTTCCCCTTCTCCCTCCACCTCCTCCTCCTCTTCCCCTTCTCCCTCCTCCTCCTTTTCCTGTCTGTCCTTCCTTTTTCTCACTTCTCTTCCTCCTCCTCCTCCTCTTCCTTCTCCTCCTCCTCCTTCATGTGCTCTTTCATTTTCTCTCTCCTGCTCTTCCTTTTTCACCTCTCACTCACCCTTTTCTCATTTCCCTCCTCCTCGTCCTCCCACACCTCCTCTTCCTCCTCTTCATTTGTCCTCTTCCTCTTTCTCCTTCTCGTGATGGAGGACCTCGGAATCTTCCCACTATAAACGCGGCCTTCAAGTAATCTCCTCTTTCTCCTCCTCCTCCTCATCATCTTCCTCCTCCCCCTCGTCCTCCTCTTCCTCCTCCTCGTCCTCATCTTCCTCCTCCTCGCCCTCCTCGTCCTCCTCGCCTTCCTCTTCCTCCTCCTCACCCTCCTCTTCCTCCTCTTCCTCCTTCTCCTCCTCTTCCTTCAAGTAAATCTCGGGTCATCAAGAGAGAAGCTTCTTGGAAGTGCGCACCAAGATCCCGGACTCTTTGTCTTTTGGTCTTCTTCGGCGCTCCTGAGACCTTCTGGTATACAGGAGTACGAGGCCAAAGCGCCTCTCTCTCTCTCTCTCTCTCTCTCTCTCTCTCTCTCTCTCTCTCTCTCTCTCTCTCTCTCTCTCTCTCTCTCTCTCTCTCTCTCTCTCTCTCTCTCTCTCTCTCTCTCTCTCTCTCTCTCTTTCTTTCTTCTTCCTCTTTCTTCTTCTTCTTATTCTTCCTCCTGTCATTCTTCTTTTTCTTCTATTACTTCTACTTTCTCTTCTTCTTACTCTTCTTATTCTTCATCTTCTTCTCCTTCTCCTTTTTCTTCCACTTCTTTTTATTCTTTCTCTTCTGTTTCCTCTCTTTCTTTTGCTTCCTCTTTCTTCTTCCTTGAAGGCTCTTCAAATGAACTTCAGTTTATCACAGGGAGCTATTAGGAACGAAATATGAAAGCTTCTGACAGACTCTTTGGTGTTGGTCTTCGGTACTCCGGAGACCTTCTGGTATCCAAGAGCCCAAGGCAAGAAAATATACTCTTTGGTGTTGGTCTCGCTCCTGAGACCTTCTGGTATCCAAGAGTCCAAGGCCAAGGCTCTTTGGTGTTGGTCTTGGGCACTCCTGAGACCTTCTGGTATCCAAGAGTCCAAGGCCAAGGCTCTTTGGTGTTGGTCTTGGGCACTCCTGAGACCTTCTGGTGTGCAAAAGTTCGTTCCCAAGGCGAGAGATTCTTTGGTGTTGGTCTTGGGCACTCCTGAGACCTTCTGCTGACCTAGAGTCCGAGACCAAGGCGAGAGACTCTTTGGAGTTGGTCTTGGAACCTCCTGAGACCTTCTGGTATCCAAGAGTCCGAAGCCAGGACGAGAGACTCTTTGGTGTTGATCTTGGGCACTCCTGAGACCTTCTGTTGACCAAGAGTCTGAGACCAAGGCGAGAGACTCTTTGGTGTTGGTCTTGGGCACTCCTGAGACCTTCTGCTGACCTAGAGTCTGAGACCAAGGCGAGAGACTCTTTGGTGTTGGTCTTGGAACCTCCTGAGACCTTCTGGTGTCCAAAGAGTCCGAGGCCAAGGCGAGAGACTCTTTGGTGTTGGCCTTGGGAACCTCCTAAGACCTTCTGGTGTCCAAGAGTCCGAGGCCAAGGCGAGAGGCTCTTTGGTGTTGGTCTTGGGCACTCCTGAGACCTTCTGGTATCCAAGAGTCCGAAGCCAGGAGGAGAGACTCTTTGGTGTTGGTCTTGGGCACTCCTGAGACCTCCTGGTATCCAAGAGTCCGAGGCCAAGGCGAGAGGCTCTTTGGAGTTGGTCTTGGGCACTCCTGAGACCTTCTGGTATTCAAGAGTCTGAGGTCAAGAAGAGAGGATGAAGACAGGCTGGAAGTGTTTTCCATTGAGGCAAGAACTTATGGACGTATACACAGAAACACACACGTACGTGTACGTACAGACATACACATACAAGTATATGCACACACACACTCTTGCATCCCTATGGACTCGTATCCTCTCACGAACTTATAGTTAATCATTGAGTTTGGGGAGAATTTAAAGCACAGAAAAAATATATATTTTATCTATAATTTACATAACCAAGTGTAGACAAGACAGGAACAAATTACGCACAGTACAATATCCGCTTACTGACACCATAAAACGGACGGACTCAAACTAAAACAAGGATAAAGAGAGAGAGAGGGAGAGAGAGAGAGAGAGAGAGAGGGACCTCTTGTGCCTTGTCCCGAGCATACGCAGAAAGAAGAATGCACCACGCAGGGTTCTATAGAAAGTAACTTGGCATACTAAAGTATATTTACTTTACCAGCACCAAACCCCCCCCCTCCGCTTTATTCCTAGGATAGGAATTTGCAACGTATGGCTACCCCTCCAAAGGGGTGGAGCCGGCGAAGACGGTAGAAGGGAGTAAAATGATAATCCTTGTGTAATCCTAAACGCCTCACGTATAGGTAGGGCACAGTCAATCCTGTTTCACAGAAAATGGGGAAAGGAGACTTGTTTCACAGAAAATAGGAAAATTAAGGAGGCCTACACACACACACACACACACACACACACACACACACACACACACACACACACACACACACACACACACACACACACACACACACACACACATTCACACACACACATTCACACACACACACACACACACACACACACACACACACACACACACACACACACACACACACACACACACACACACACACACACACACTCGTGGTGCAGTGGTTAGAGTTCCCGGCCGCCACTACGGCGGTCCGGGTTCGAATCCCGCCCAGGGCTGAAATAATTTCAGTATCGCTGAGCTGTGAGTCGTTACTCTAACTATCGTGGGCGGGGAGTTGGGTGTGTGTGTGTGCGTGTAATGTCACAGCATTACCCATAGATCGGTCATACATGATCTCTGAGCTCTCTTCCGGGAGGGTAAAAATGTCGATCACGTGTCCAACACGTGATCCAAGACCATGATGAATCATACGCACAGCATTACCCTGAGAAAGAGTTCCAAGCTCTCGTCCTGGAGGGTAATAGCTGTCGATCACGAGTCCGACACGTGACCCAGGGAGAATCCTCGCCCGAATTCGGGCTGCCCCTCTTGATGGTGGAGACTTTCCCTCCATTTGTCCCAATTTGTCTCTCGGGTGCCCGGGTCCTGAATTTCCCGGAGCTTACCGGATCTCTGTTCCCGGGTCCAGATTTGCTAACAAATACCCGGGATTATTTCCCGGACCGATGCCGGACCGTCCACCGAATCCAGGGAATTCTTTAGCTGGAGGAGGAGGAAGAGGAGGAGAAGGAGAAGTCCTATTGTGCATTTGGATGAGCGTACTCAACGTTCGCTATCTTTCACTCTCTTTCTCTTTCTCTCTCTTTCTCTCTCTCTCCCCCTTTTAAGGACCAATAGGTCTGTTGCTGTTCGTTTGTCCATGTAACATTCTCTCCCTCTCTCTCTCTCTCTCTCTCTCTCTCTCTCTCTCTCTCTCTCTCTCTCTCTCTCCTTAAACACCTGTTTCCCATTTTTTCTCGCTTTTTTTTTATCTTGTCTTGCACTCTCTCTCTCTCTCTCTCTCTCTCTCTCTCTCTCTCTCTCTCTCTCTCTCTCTCTCTCTCTCTCTCTCTCTCTCTCTCTCTCTCTCTCTCTCCCCCCCCCACCCACCCACTAGTGGTACACTAGTAAGTGATGAGACTGTCCCTACCCTTAAGGATGAAACGCATGAGAGGTTGTTTAGCCGCTCAACCGCTGCGGCTGTTTAGCCGTTTTTATAGAACACACTACTTTTAATGGAATTGCGCGCATTAGTTACTTAACCGCTAATGCGCGCAATTCCATTAAAAGTAGTGTGTTCTATAAAAACGGCTAAACAGCCGCAGCGGTTGAGCGGCTAAACAGCCTCTCGTGCGTCCGTAGCCTTAGTGATGATTGTGGAGTATCTGTTGTGACGGCTTGTCAGTGGTGATGTTTCCAGCGATCAAGATGGGTTATCACACTGGGCTATTTTTCCTCCGAATGTCGGAGCAAACCTGCAGCCCGCAGCTTTCGGGAAGGAATCTGATAACTGCTGGAGGAAAATAATCTTCCTCCAGCAGAATATCAAACGACATTCTATGTCAATTGTTGAGAAAACCAAATAGTTTGCCAGAGGGGATTTGACAGCGGAAAAGGTTGGAGGAAAAATAGCCCAGTATGATAACGCCTTATTGGATGAGGAGGATGTCGAAGGGAGTGGTAGGGAGGGGGAGGGGTAATGGAGATTTTGTCTTTTTTTATCTTTTGATTTTTTTTATGCGGTTTCACATGCGCATGTGGCCATGCATGACCTCATACGTGCAAAGTGAGTGTATGAGAGTGGTTGAGGTGGCTTCTATGTGGAAATCTGTAATGTATAAACAATATATTTATCTTTGGATCCATTTAGATGAACGTGTGCGTGAGTGTATGTGTGTGTGTGTGTGTGTGTGTGTGTGTGTATGTGTGTGTGCGATTGACCATAGACCTGTGGATCACGTGTTAGGCTTGTGATCGACAGCTATTCAGCTATTACCCTCCCGAATGAGAGTTCAGAGTTCGTATATGGACCATGTATGTGTGTGTGTGTGTGTGTGTGTGTTCACATTTTCTTTTTTTGTTTTCATTTTGTTTAGTACTGGGACAACACCTAATTTCATAACGATTTCGATAAGAGTCCCGATACTGGTCTAAACTTCCGATTCCGATACCACGAGTCTATTTCCGATACCACGATTCCGATTCCGATACTACGATTCCGATACTACGAGTCCGATTCCGATGCTACGATTCCGATTCCGATACCACGATTCCGATTCCGATACCACGAGTCCGATTCCGATACCACGATTCCGATTCCGATACTACGATTCCGATACCAATGCGAGTCCGATTCCGACAGTATGATTCCGATTCCAATGCGAGTTCGATTCCGACAGTATGATTCCGATTCCGATACGAATGCGAGGGCCAATTCCGACCGTATGATTCAGATTCAGATTCCAATGCGAGTCCGATTCCGACAGTATGATTCCGATTCCGATACGAATGCCAATACTGATCTGAACTTTCGATTTCGATACTACGATTTCGATACGAGTCTATTTCCGATACCACGATTCCGATTCCGATACTACGATTCCGATACTACGATTCCGATTCCAATGCGAGTCCGATTCCGACAGTATGATTCCGATTCCGATTCCAATGCGAGTTCGATTCCGACAGTATGATTCCGATTCCGAAACGAATGCCAATACTGATCTGAACTTTCGATTTCGATACTGCGATTACGATTTCGGAACGAGTCCGATTCCGATATTACGAGTCTGATTCCGATACCTCCAATAATTAATCCCTGGTTATTCATTAAACATTTATCGGAAGTTTAGAGCATTATCGGCACTCGTATCGGAATCCTTTAAATTATTATCATTATCATTATTATCATCATCATCATAATCATCTACATCACTACTACTACTACTACTACTACTACTACTGCTACTACTATTACTACCTGCTCATGAGTTCGATCCCCGGGACCCGCTGCGTGCTTCTTACGTTGGTTCCCGACAGCCCTGGCCTGACGGGGAGGCGACCCAAACATCGGCTTTATTATTATTATTATGATTATTATTATTATCATTATTATATATATATATATATATATATATATATATATATATATATATAATATATCTAATTTTTTCTTTTCTTTTTTTTTTCTTTCTCCGCCTTTGGTGACCCAACATGGTTCCCTTCCCCTTGCAGGTACGTCTTGTCGGCCGTGCTGACGGCGGCCGAGCTGGACCGGGAGCGGCGGGCGCGTCGCCAGTGCCAGGCGCTTCTATCCGTCGCCCAAAACCTCTTCACGCACCTCGGTAAGTCCAGGTGGAGCAGCTCCTAGTGGACGTCTTGTCCACTTTTTTATCTCCTCTTTTCGTCTTATCGATGTTCCTCCTCCTCCTCCTCTTTACTTCCTCTTCCTCTCCCTTCCTCCTACTCTTCCTCCTCCTTTTCCTCCTCTTCCTCCTCCTCCTTTTCCTCCTTTTCTTCCTCTTCCTCCTTTTCCTCCTCTTCCTCCTCTTTTTCATCCTCCTTTTCCTCCTCTTCCTCCTTTTCATCCTCCTCTTCCTCCTTTTCTTCCTCCTCTTTTTCCTCCCCCTCCTCCTTTTCCTCGTCTTCCTTCTTCTTTTCCTACTCTTCCTCCTCCTTTTCTTTCTCCTCCTCCTTTTCCTCTTCTTCCTCCTCCTCCTTCTGCTCCTCCTTATGAGACAGCGAGAGGCCGACGAGTTCATTCCGGGTGTCGTCGTTTCCCGACTAAAAGGGCACAAGTTCTTCTTTTACAAGTCTTAAACCTCTCTTGCCCTCAGCCCCCATTATTATCATTATTATTATTATTATTATTATTGTCATTATTATTATTATTATTATTATTATTATTATTGTTGCTGTTGTTGCTGTTGTTGTTATTATTACTGTTATTTACATTATCATCCTCTATTATATTATAGACGCACGCACTCACACGCACATGCACACACACACACACACACTAAAATTAGAGAATAGGAAACGGGACCCAACGAGTGTTGCTCCCTTCCTTTATACTACAATTAGTTGAATACCATTATGTAAATACACACACACACACGTGCTCTCTTTACCTCCTCTGCGTCTCCCCCACTAACTCCTCCTCTTCCTCCTCTTCCTCCTCCTCTCCCTGCAGAGGATGTGGACGTCCTTCTTCGGGAAATAATGGCGGAGGCTCGTCAGCTGACGTCAGCGGAGAGGTGTTCCTTGTTCCTGCTGGACCGAGAGCGGAACCAACTCGTGGCCAAAGTCTTCGACGGCGAAGCGAAGAATGAAGTAAGTGTTCCCGGTGCCTGAACTCCTGATGTCCAGCCTCCCGAATCCACTCCCCCCCCCCCGGAGAACGGGAGAAAGGGAAAAAGGCAAGAAAGGGTCATCCTATTACCCTCTTGAATACGATGATGCCTACATAGGCATAAGTGTTCCCGGTGCCTGAACTCCTGATATCCTGCCTGCCGAATCCACTCACCCTCCCCAAAGAACGGGAGAAAGGGAAATAGGCAAGAAAGGGTCATCCTATTACCCTCTTGAATACGATGATGCCCACGTAGGGGTCATGAGCCGCATACAAGGATGCCGTTGTCGACGTCCTAATTATGATTATTTTCTATTTGTAGCTGAATGACCCCCTCCCCCCCGTATTCTGTGAACAGGCTTGATCACGTGTTCTGTGACGTTATATTTATTCAGGGTGAAAGATAACGCGTATAACGGCAGTAACTCTATGTTTTGTAACGCGCGGGTTGTGATGCATCGTACGTGAGGCGACCTGATGTGCGCGCGAATATTCACATTGAAGAAGGTTAAGACACCAGGGCAGGACTCGCAGTAATGGATTCAAATTGGACAATTTTAGATTTAAGAAGGAAATAGGCAAGAACTGGTTTACCCACAGACAACTTTATGGATGGGGATGACAGGTGATGAGGGACATGGAACTGCCTAGTGTAGGCCCTAGGGTCTCTTGCAGTCTCCTCCGTTCTCATGTTTTTCTGATGTTAAGAGAGGGCGAGTATAACTTGATGGACAGGGATGGAAGCTGGTAATGGACATGGAAGTACCTAGTGTAGGCTTTAGGGTCTCCTGCAGTCTCCTCCATTCTTATGTTCATATACTCTCTCTCCTATTTACGAGAAGATAACTTAAAGATGGGTATGAAAGGTGGTAAGGGATATGGAAATGCCTAGTGTAGGCCTTAAGGTCTCCTGCAGCCTCCTCCGGCCTTTAGATGTGTGAGGGGTGGAAGGATCCCTTGGGGGTCCTTCTTAAGGGGGAAGAGTCCTCCTTCGGGGATGAGAGAAAGACCTTGAAGTGAGACTTCGACTACGCCAAGAGGAACAAAATCCCGAACTCGTCTTCTGGTGTAAGAAAAAATAAATAAATAAATAGATAAGTAGAATAAATAAAAATAAAATAAATGAATAAATAAATAAATAAATAAATAAAATAAAATAATAAATAAATAAAAATAAAATAAATAAAAATTAATACATAGATAATGAAAGATAAATAAAATGGTATTGAATAAATTAATATATATATATTATATATATATATATATAATAAGTAAATAAAATAAATAGGATAAGATATATTTGAACCCTTGTATTCATGTATATTCATGTGTTAATAAACCAGCTAGTGTGTGTGTGTGTGTGTGTGTGTGTATACATGTGTGTATGAAACATTCAAAACAGACCCTTCCAATGTAATTCTTTTTGGGGGGAAGGGGTCTTCATCCCCCTCCTCCTCACCCCTCTTCCTCCTCCTCCTCCTCCTCCTCCTCTTCCTCCAACTCCTCCTCCCCCGCCTCCGTCACCCTTCTATTGATTTTCCCCTCTTTGAGGACCGGAAGACCCCGAGCAGCATTTTGTTTGTTTGCGGTGTTCCTTTTCCCCTCCCCTCATTTCCCCTCCCCATCCCTTCCCTCCTTTCCCCTCCTTTCCCCTACCATCCCATCTCCTCATTTCCCTTCCCCTCCCATCTCCTCATTTCCCCTCCCATCCCTTCCCCCTCATTTCCCCTCCCCTCCCTTCCCCTCATTTCCCCTCCCATCCCATCTCCTCATTTCCCCTCCCCCTCATTTCCCCTCCCCTCCCTTCCCTCCCTTCACTTCCCCTCCCTTCCCTCCCTTCACTTCCCCTCCCTTCACTTCCCCTCCCTTCCCTTCACTTCCCCTCCCTTCCCTTCTCATTTCTCCTCCCCTCCCTTCCCCTCATTTCCCCTCCCCTCCCTTCCCCTAATTTCCCCTCCCATCCCTTCCCCTCATTTCCCCTCCCATACCATCTCATTTCCCCTCCCATCACATCTCATATCCCCTCCCATCCCATCTCATTTCCCCCCCTCCCTTCCCCTCATTTCCCCTCCCCTCCCTTCCCTTCATTTCCCCTCCCCTCCCTTCCCCTCATTTCCCCTCCCCATCCCTTCCTCCTTTCCCCTTCCCATCCCTTTCCCTCCTTTCCCCTCCTTTCCCCTCCTTTCCCCTACCATCCCATCTTCTCATTTCCCCTCCCCTCCCTTCCCATCATTTCCCCTCCCATTCCACCTCCTCATTCCCCCTCCCCTCCCTTCCCCTAATTTCCCCTCCCATCCCATCTCCTCATTTCCCCTCCCCCTCCCTCCCCTCATTTCCCCTCCCCTCCCTTCTCCTCCTTTCCCCTCCCCTCCCTTCCCCTCATTTCCCCTCCCACCCCTTCCCCTCCTTTCCCCTCCCCATCCCTTCCCCTCCTTTCCCCTCCCCTCGTTTCCCCTCCCATCGCTTCCCTCCTTTCCCTCCACTCCCCTCTCCTCCCTTCCCCTCCCATCCCTTCCCTTCATTTCCCCTCCCCTTCCTTCCCCTCCTCTTCCTTTCTTCCCCTCCCTTCTTTTCTTATTCCTCTTCCCTTCCCTTATTTCCCCTCCCTTTCTTCCCCTCACCTCCCTTCCCCTTGTTTCCCCCTACCCATCCCTTCCCCTCCCTTTCTTTCCCCTCCCTTCCTTTCTTCCCTTCCTCTTTCTTCCCCTTCCTCCTTTTCTTATTCCTCTCCCCTTCCCTTCCCTCATTTCCCCTCCCTTTCTTTTCCTTCCCCTTCCTTTCCCCTCCCCTCCTTCCCCTCCCTCCCCCTCTTTTCACCTCCCTTCCCCTCTCTCCTATTTTCCTTCCTCTCCCTTTCCCTCTCTTCTCTCCTTTCCCCTCACCTCTCTTCCCCTCCTCTTCCCTTCTACTCTCCCTCCCTCCCTTCCCCTCCCTTCCTTTCTCTTCCCCACCTTTCCCCTCCCCTTCCTCCCCTTCTTTTTCCCTCATTCACTTTCTCCCCCTCCCTTCCCTTCTACTCTCCCTCCTTCCCCTTCCTCCCCTTCTTTTTCCCTCATTTACTTTCTCCCCCTCCCTTCCCTTCTACTCTCCCTCCTTCCCTTTCCCTCCCTTCCCTTCCCCTCCCTTTCCTTTCCTTTCCCTTCACACCACCTTCCTTCCCTTCCCCTTCCCCTCTCCCCCTCCGCTTGACCACTTTAATTACTTCACTCCCCCTCCTCCCTTCCTCCTCCTCCTCCTCCTCCTCCTCCCTTCCCCCTCCTTCTTCTCCCTTCCCCCTCCCCTCCTCCTCCATCTCCCTTCCCCTTCCTTCCTCCTCCTTTCCCCCTCCTCCTCCTCCTCCTCCTCCTCCTCCCCTCCCCTTCCCCTTCCTTTTCCCCTCCTCCCTTCTCCCTCCCCTCCTCCTCCTCCCTTCTCCTTCCTTTTCCCCTCCTCCCTTCCCCCTCCTCCTCCTCCTCCCTTCCCCCTCCTCCTCCTCCCTTCCATCTCCTCCTCCTCCCTTCCCCCTCCTCCTCCTCCTCCCTTCCCCCTCCTCCTCTTCCTCCTCCCTTCCCCTTCCTTTCCCCCTCCCCTCCTACTCCCTTCCCCCTCCTCCTCCTCCCTTCCCCTTCCTTTCCCACTCCCCCCTACTCCTCCCTTCCTCTCTCCTTCACTCCTCCGTTCCCCCTTCCCTCGTCCTCCCTTCCTCTCTCCTCCCCTACTCCGTTCCCCTTCCCCTCCTTCCTTCCCCTCCCCTTCTCCCTTCCCCCTCCCCTCCTTTCCCCTCTCCTCCCCTCCTCCCTTCCCCCTCCTCCCCCTCCCGTCGTCATCTTCCCTTCCAGATTTGGCAGTGTTGACATTTGGAATCTACCTTGTGGTCGACTGCAAATAGCTTCACTCCTTCCCCCCTCCCTCCTTTTCCCCTCACCTTTTCCCCTCGCCCTTTCCCCTCACCCTCTCCCCTCCTCACCCCTTTCCCCTCCCCCTCACCTCCTTCTCCCATCTCTCCCCCTTTCCCACTCTCCCCTTCTCCCCTCGTTCCCTCTCTCCTCTCTGCCTCTCCCCCCTTTCCCCCCTCTCCCCTCTCACGCCAGGAGGACCTGAGCAGCGTTTCCCGAAGGGGGGAAGGGGGGAGGGAGGGAAGGGGACCGTAGGTCTGGCCTTCAGGGACGCCTTGTCCCTGTTAGGGGTCCTCCCTAAACCCCTAAACGAGTTAACCCCCTTTTCCCTTGTAAGTGGGTAAAGGGAGGAGGAGGAGGAGGAGGAAGAAGAAGGAAAGGGAGAGGAAGGGGAAGGAAGAGAGGTAATATGGGGAGAGACAGAAGAAGAGGAAGAGGGGGAGGTGAAGAGGAGTAGGAAGAAGAGGAAGGAGGAGGAGGAATTAGGAAAAATAAAGGAAAAGAGAGGGGAAGGAGGAGGAGGAGGAGGTAGGAGAAAAGAAGGGTAAGGAGAATGTGGAGGAGTGTATGGGAAGGAGGAGGAAGAGGAGGAAGAGGAAGAGTATGGGGAGGGGTAGAAGAGGAGGTGGGTAGATAGGAGGAGGAGAAGAAGAGGAGGAGGAGGACGAAAAAGAAGGGGAGGGACGGGGAAGAGGGAAGAAAAGGAAGAAGGAGGTGGAGGGAGGAGGGGAAGAAGAGGTGGAGGAGAGTGAGGAGGTGTGGAGAAGAAGGGGAGGAGGAGGAGGAGGAGGGGAAGAGGGGATGATAAAGATGAGAAAAAGAAGAAGGGGATGAAGAGGGGGGAGAGGAGGAGGAGAGGAAGAGGAGGAGGGGAAGAGGGATGATAAGGATGGGGAGGATAAGGACGAAGAGGAAGAGGAGGAGGAGGAAGAAGAGGAGGTGTTCCCCATATTGTTGAAGTCCCAAGAGTTTGAGTTCTATTCTCGGCCACAAAGTTTGCATGTGTGCACGCGTGTGTGTGTGTGTACGTGTGTGTATGTGTGTATGTGTGTATGTGTGTACGTGTGTGTGTGTGTGTGTATGTATGTGTGTGACTAAAAGATATCCTGTCTATCTGCTTTTCTCATTTTTCATTTTGTCTGTCATTGAGTTCTCTGTTCTCTCTCTGTTGTCTCTCTCTCTCTCTCTCTCTCTCTCTCTCTCTCTCTCTCTCTCTCTCTCTCTCTCTCTCTCTCTCTCTCTCTCTCTCTCCCTCTCTGTTTTCTCTCGCTCACTCTCTCTCTCTCTTTCTCTCTCTCCCTCTCTCTCTCTCCCTCTCTCTGTTCTCTCTCTCCCTCTCTCTCTCTCTCTCTCTCTCTCTCCGATCTCTCCTCTCTCTCTCTCTGTTCCCTCTCTCTCTCTCTCTCTCTCTCTCTCTCTCTCTCTCTCTCTCTCTCTCTCTCTCTCTCTCTCTCTCTCTCTCTCTCTCTCTCTCTCTCCCTTTCCCTCTCCCTCTCCCTTTCCCTCCCCTCCCCCCCTCTCTCTCTCTCTCTCTCTCTCTCTCTCTCCCATCTCTATCTCTCTCTCTCCCTCCTCTCCCCTCTCTCTCTCTCTCTCTCTCTCTCTCTCTCTCTCTCTCTCTCTCTCTCTCTCTCTCTCTCTCTCTCTCTCTCTCTCTCTCTCCCGAAGAAAGGCTGGCCGTGCGAGTTCGAGCGGCGAGACGACGCATCTGGGCTGACTTCGAGTCTGAGGCCTTTGTGGTGGGGGGGGAACCTCCGTAGGGAAGGAGAGAGAGAGGGAGAGGGAGAGGAGATGGTAAAGGGGGCAACCGAGAGAGAGAGAGAAAGAAGAGAGAGAGGGAGACGGAGAAATGGAAATTATAAATAAAAAAGTACGACCAAGAGAGAGAGAGAGAAGGATGAGAGGAAGAGAAACAAAATGGAAGAGAAGGACGACCAAGAGAGAAAGAGAAAAGAGAGACGGGGAAAGGGAGAGAGGAGATGGAAGAGGAGGACAACTAAGAGAGAGAGAGAGAGAGAGAGGGAGGGGAGAGAGAAGAGAGAGAAAGAGAGAGAGAAAGGGAGAAGTAGGGAGAGAGGAGATGGAAGAGGAGGATGACTAAGAGAGAGAGAGAGAGAGAGACGGGGAAAGGGAGAGATGAGATGGAAAAGAGGGACGACTGAGAGAGAGAGAGAGAGAGAAAGTGGAAAGGGGGAAGTAGGGAGAGAGGAGATGGAAGAGGAGGACGACTAAGAGAGAGAGAGAGAGCACCTCGCTTCTTCCGAACTTGGCACGGCCAGATGATCCACATCGAGGTTTTCATGTTCTAGTAGATTTGCGGGTTAGAGCGTCACTACTTGCGGCGGAGGTCGAGGTGACGACGGTTCGAACCCTGCCACCGGCGAGCTGGACCAAGGGCATGGGTCCTCTGCAAGGGGCACCGTCTATGTACATGTCTATGGCAGTTTGATAGAAAATGTAATTATATAATGTTCTGGTAAATTGACACAAATTAAACTCTTAATGATTTGCAATTCATGTTGAGCGTTCTAACTACCTGATGACGTCATCGGCTTGGGGAAATCACTTGGGATGTTCAGAAGTGACCCGACGCGTGCCATGAAGATGCATTATTATTATTGTCATTATTATTTAATTTTTATTTTATTTATTTATTTTGCTCATTTATTTATTTATTTATCTTGCCCAGCTGTAATGAAGTGGCTTCGGCTTCCGTTTTCTATGGTAGGAAGGTTGCCCTCTACCGGAGACTATAGGAAATAGACAAATCATTTATTACTGTATTAATTTATTTATTTATATTACTATTATCTATTTTGTTATTATTCATTTATAAAGTGTTATTTATTTGCTTATTTATTTGAGTATTACACTTTAAATTAATTTTTTTTTATCTGTTTATCGTACAATTCTGTTTATTTCGTTATGTATTTGATTATTTACTATATTTTATTTATTTGTTTTTTATTATGTATATTTATTGTTTATTTGTTTATCGTTTAGTTGCCTGTTTGTCTATTTGTTTACCCATTTATTAATTTATTTATTTTGAATTTATTTTGTATTTATCTACTTTTGTATTTATTGTTTGACCTATGACATCCGTTTCCTCCCTCCTACTCCTCCTCCCCTCCTCCCCTCCTCCCCTCCTCCCTCCCACATCCTCTTCCTACACCCTACCTCCTCTCCTCCTCCTCCTCCCCTTTTCTCCTCCTCCTCCTTCCTCCTCCTCTTCCTCTCTCCCTTCCCCCATCCTTTTCCTCCCTTTTTCCTTCCCTTCCTCATCCTCCCTCTTCCTCCTCAATCCTACTTTCCTCCTTCCCTCTTCCTCATCCTCCCCACCCTCCTCCTCCCCTTCCTCCTCCCCCTTCCTCCTCATCCTCCTCTTCACTCTTTTCCACTTTCCTCCTCCCATATCCCTCCTCCTCCCCATCCTACTCCCCCTTCCCCCTTTCTCCTCCTCCCAATCCATCCTCCTCCTCTCCCTCCTCCTCCTGCTTCCCCCTCCC
>NC_134806.1:47373509-47378509 GCF_046742065.1 Oratosquilla oratoria
GTAGTGTGTCAGTGAGTGAGCTAAATCGTCGACATTTTTTATAATCTTCTTAACTTTTGAAAACATTTCCCGCTTTTGGCTCAATTAAATGATGGTGCGAATTTCATTTTTATTATTATTTTTTTTCATTTTTCTTGTTTAGTTTTTTTCTATTCGTTATATTTTATATAAAACTGATTCCATTGCGTCACCGTCAATGATTTGTATATATTTTTCTTATTTTGTTTATTTATTGCATTTTATATTTTCATATAAAAACACGTATATGCAAATGCCTTGATATATATATATATATATATGTGTATATATATGCATATATACATATATATGTGTGTGTGTGCGTGTGTGTGTATGTGTGTGCGTGTGTGTGTGTGATTCACTATGGTGATTCACCATGGTCTTGGATCATGTGTTGGAATCGTGATCGACAGCTATTTCCCTCTCAGATTTCAGAGCTCATATATAACCGATCTATGAATAATGCTGTGGCCTTACACGTACACACACACATACACAACCCCCCGCCCACGAGAGTTGGAGTAACGACTCGCAGCGCAGCGATACTGAAATTATTTTACCCCTCGGTGGGATTCGAACTCGGACCTCTGTAGCAGCAGGAGCGGACGCTACCACTGCGTCGTCGAGTCGTGTGTGTGTGTGTGTGTGTGTGTGTGTGTGTGTGTGTGTGTGTGTGTGTGTGTGTGTGTGTGTGTGTGTGTGTGTGTGTGTGTGACTCAATATTGTAAGCGTTTTACAGCCAAACGAAAGAAAAGATATATTGCTGATTTGTGTAACAAATTGTTTTTGTGTGCAATCTACATTTGATTCCATGTTTTATTCATTTATTTGTTTAGTCACTTACTTATCACCATCATCATTATTGTTATTATTATGATTTATCATTATTATTATTATTATTATTATTATTATTATTATTATCATTATTATTATTATTATCATTATTATTATTATTATTATTTTACATTTTAATCAAGGTCACTCGGAAGGTCAGGTCAGGTCAGGTCATTGGGAGGTTGGAAGTGATATTGCGATGTCAAAGGAGGCCAAAGGACCAGCTCATTCGAAAGGTCAGGTCATTCGGAGTATCAGGTCAAAGTCAGGTCACGTCAAGTCAATAGGAGGTTGACGATGACACTGTGGTTTCAAAGGAGACCAAAGGAGCAACTCATTCCAAGCGTCAGGTCAAAGTCAGGTCGTGTCAGGTCATTTGGAGGGTCAGGTCATTTGTAGGGTCAGGTCAATAGGAGGTTGACACTGACACGGTGGTGTCAAAGGAGACCAAAGCATCAGGTCATTCGGAGGGTCACTTCAAAGTCAGATCACGTCAGGTCATTAGGTGTTTGACACTGACACTGTGGAGACCAAAGGATCAGGTCATTCGGAGGGTCAGGTCAAAGTCAGGTCACTCGGAGGGACAGGTTATTTGGAGGGTCAGGTCAGTAGGAGATTGACACTGACACTGTGGAGACAAAAGGATCAGGTCATTCGGAGGATCAGGTCAGATCAGGTCAATAGGAGGTTGACACTGACACCGAGATGTCAAAGAGATCAGAGGATCAGGTCATTCGGAGGATCAGGTCAGATCAGGTCAGTAGGAGGTTGCCACTGACACCAAGGTGTCAAAAAGGTCGGAGGATCAAGTCATTCGAAACGTCAGGTCAAAGTCAGGTCATTTGGAGGGTCAGGTGAGTAGAAGGTTGACACTGGCACTGCGGAGACCAAAGGACCAGGTCATTCGGAGGGTCAGGTCAAAGTCAGGTCACATCAGGTCATTTGGAGGGTCAGGTCAGGTCACAGCTGCCGCCAGACGCTTTTATTCTTCTCGGGTCCCTTCCCCTCCCACGTTATCGAAGGAGTTTAGCTATCTAGTTAACTTAAACCGGATTAAATCAAGCTTATTGTTGTCGCGCTTAATGACGCCATTTGTAGTCAGGATTCGAAACCTCGGTTAATCCTCTTAAGGCCTTATCACACTGGGCTGTTTTTCCTCCAACCTCCGATTCGTCGGCGGTACCGTCCACCTCCAACACTTTTTCCGCCGTCAAATCCCCTCTGGCAAACTATTTTGTTTTTATCAACAAATGGCATAGAATGATGGAGGAAAGTTATTTTCCTCCAGCATATCAGATTCCTTTCCGAAAGCTGCGGGCTGGACATTTGCTCCAACAGTCGGAGGAAAAATAGCTTAGTGTGATAACGCCTTTAGCCAGATTTGATATTGTCTTCATGTCTGTTTTGACGATTTTTTTTTTTTTTTTTTTTTTTTTTTAGACTGTTCACACTAGCGGTTTGAACCGCGGCGGTTGAATTACGATGTAAGTCATTGGAGGCGTTCATACACCACCGCGCATTTTTTCCTTGACAATGCAGATCCGCCGCGGTTTGGGTTATTAATCCATTTATCTATTTATGCATTTTATGTTTAATTGTTTTGTCAATTTCATAGATTTTAATGATTTTGTATTTGCAGTTTTTGAGTGATCAATGTTTTATTTCTTTATGAAGTTCCCCCATGAACGGATGTTCGTTTTCTATGAAAAAATTCCCGTTTTCTTTGATGCCGAATACGTCGGAGTGATGGCGTCACAATGGACAGCAGCTCATTTTTTTTCTTTTGTTTTCGTTCTTTTTTCATGTTTTTTCTCTTTTATTATCGCTCAGCGCCAGATGACCAGAGTCAAGGTGAGAGCTGTGGCGGCACACTGGCATTTCTCGCTAGCATGCTACTTCGTTTGAGTGGAAATGACTTTGGTTATGATTTTTTGTCTTTTTCGAATTTCCAAATGTCAATTGTCTCTTGAGAAGTTGAATGACGAACTAAGACAAGTTAATCAACCTAGAATGCGAATCTTAGACACAAAATTGCTGAAAGGCTCTTAGCCTAGAATATCATTGTAACCCAAGTCGTTGCTACCCAAACCGAATAGCAAAAAGCAAGTAGTATGCTACCCAAACCGAATAGCAAAAGCAAGTAGCATGCTACCCAAACCGAGTAGCAAAAACAAGTAGCATGCTAGCCTAGTGTACCGCCAACCCGTAGTGCTGAGAGGGTTTTGAGAGTCGTTAAGTCGATTTTTGTAGGTTTTCCAACGTAGTTTTCGACCTTATTGTCATGAGATAGTCCCTCTCCTTTCCAGTCAATTGATATTGTGTTAATTAGATCGAAATTCTTTGACTTTTTCCATCGTAGCCTAGCCTAGGATTCGCCTCCAATTTCCTCTTGTAGGGAGGTCTAAAGACGCTATCACACTGGGCTGTTTTTCCTCCGACTAATGGAGCACATGTCCAGCCTCCAGCTTTCGGGAAGGAATCTGATATTCTGGAAGAAAATAATTTTACTCCTGCATGTCGGAGGAAAATTATATTCCTCTAGCATATCGGAGGAAAATAATTATACTCCAGCATATCGGAAAAAATATTTTTCCTCCAGCATATCGGAGGAAAATATTTTTCCTCCAGCACATCGGAGGAAAACATTTTTCCTCCAGCATATCGGAGGAAAAAAATTCCTTCAGTATATCGGAGGAAAATATTTTTCCTCCAGCATATAGGAGGAAAATATTTTTTCTTCAGCATATCTGAGGAAAATACTTTTCCTCCAGCATATCGGAGGAAAATAGATTTCCTCCAGCATATCGGAGGAAAAGTTTTCCTCCAGCATATCGGAGGAAAATAATTTTCCTCCAGCCATGGTATCGCCGATGAATCGGGAGTTGGAGGAAAAATAGCCCAGTGTGATAACCCCTTAATCTATTGATTTTTTTTTTTCGTACACAGTTGTAGGCCTCAGTTGTATTTCTATCGTAGGTAGGCCTGAGCTAAGATGGCTGATTTATCTACTTGTATATATTATTATTTTCTGTTACAATTCTTATTATAGTTATTTGTGTTCATTTTATTGCTTCTATTATTTTTGTATGAATATATTAATGTTTTATTGTTACTATTACTATTTCTATTTAATTTCTTGATTTGATTTGATTTATACAATTTATTATTTTCTATTACAATATTTTTTGTCTTATTGTTACTAATATTATTTTTATTTTGTTTATGTTTTTTGTTACTATTACTATTTCTATGTAATTTCTTTAATTTTATGTGTTTATTCATCTAAGTGGTTTAATTGTATTCATGTATTTATTTAATTTACTTTATTATTATATATGAATTTTATAATTTGCATTGATTCTGTTCATGTATCTATTTACTATTATTATTTATTCATTTGTTTTGGGTTATTTATTTTTCATTTATTTATTGTATTTGTTTTGCCTATGTTTTCTGTTTTCTTGTTTGTTTATTTTATTTTGATTATTTCTGTTCTTATTTTTATTCATTATTTATTTATTATTATCATTATAATTTTTTCTAGTCTACGTTGCTCTAGATTAGATAGAGAGTACTTTTAGGATGTGACACATTTTCTAGAATCATCTAGAAAAGATTTTGTAGTTTCATATGTGTGTGTTAGAGCGTCGCCTCTTGCGGCAGAGGTCGAGGTGACGGTGGTTCGAACTCTGCCGCCAGCGAGTTGGACCAAGGGCACGGTTCATTCAATTCCGTGCTACAAAGTCCTCTGTAAGGGGCACGGTCCTAGCCTCCTGATAAGGGGGGAGTTGGTGACGTTAAACCGAGGGTAGTTTGCGACGTTACACCGAGGGTGGCTCCGTCCTTACTTGACGGCGGGTTTGGTTGTACGTGTTTGAGATTACTAAGTTACTTTTAAATTTGACCAACATGTGTTTGTCACCCTTTGTCAAGACCTTTTTATTGTACTTACACGTGTGTGTGAATATATACATGCATGCATATGTACATACATACAGAGTTAAATGTCTACATACATACATACATGTATTCATACATAATTTCAATATTTTCATACATACAAAGTATATACATACATACCAAGATTTACATACATACACACATGCATAAATAGTTACTTCCTAATTTACACATACATACATACATAC
>NC_134806.1:47381009-47393509 GCF_046742065.1 Oratosquilla oratoria
ATATATATATATATTTTTTTTTCAACCACATTAAAATTTTTTTACTTTTAATTCCATGTCATCACGAGCGAGACTGACAATTCGCTCGAAGGAAACATATGCGGAAACTGATACGAAGTGAAGCCAAGGGCTCGAACCTCAGCTCAGACGTATGAAAGTAACACTCTGAGCTGAGGTTCGAGCCCTTGGCTTCAGTTCGTATCAGTTTCTGCATATGTCTCCGTCGAGCGCATTGTCAGTCTCGTTCGTGATGACATGGAATTAAAAGTAAAAAAAGTTAATGTGGTTGAAAAAAAAAAGACTAATATCTGCACTGGGGAACATCGAATATATATATATATATATATATATATATATATATATATATATATATATATATATATGTATATGTATATGCTAATAAGAACACGGGCACGTGTGTTCACTTATGCAAAGTAGACCACTTGGAAAAAGAAACTAACGAAGCAGAGCGCTTTCTTATATTACATCTTCAGTGCACTGAAGATGCAATATACGAAAGCGCTCTGCTTCGTTAGATTCTTTTTCCAAGTGGTCTACTTTGCATATATATATATATATATATATATATATATATATATATATATATATATATGGATATATATATATATATATTCGAGTGAAAGGGCGGTGAGCTGAACACAGAGAACAGTTGAAGTTTTATTGACTGACGTTTCGTCCTTACCAGGACATTCTTAAAGTACACACAGTCTTAGAAAATGAACAGCTTACATAATTCACCCTTGCCGTGTTCCTGTCCCTCCATACTCTCATGCGTCCTCAACCATTCTCATGTGACTCTGACCATGCCGCTTCTTCCTTCGTTCTCAATCGTCCTTTTTACCTTTTACCTTTCCTTTTACCTTTCACATGAGAAGGGTTGAGAACGGATGAGAGTATGGAGGGTGAATTATATCAGCTGTTCATTTTCTGAGACTGTATGTACTTTGAGAATATCCTGATAAGGACGAAACGTCAGGCAATAAAACTCCAACTGTTCTCTGTGTTTAACTCACCACCCTTCCACTCATTTATCTTCCATACTTCAACATGTGTGTATATATATATATATATATATATATATATATATATATATATATATATATATATATATATACATAGTATGCGTGTGTATGTGTAGGTTTCGATCATTTTGAGAAATTGGTAATTTTACAAAATGACCTTAAATATGAAGGTAAAGGTATATATGTTAAGTATGTGAGGATATGCCGTATAGTGAATGTATGAAGCTAGTACTCATGTAAAGAATAATAATATGCTCATAACCCCAGTTATTCATTATCGTCTTTTTCCCTCCTCTTCCTATTCCCCCTCCTCCTCCCCCTCCTCCTCCTCCTCCTCCTCCCCCTCCTCCCCCTCTTCCTCCTCCTCCTCCTCCTCCTCCTCCTCCTCCTCCTCCTCCTCCTCATTCTTCCAATTCTCGTCTTCAACTCCTCACTTGTCCACCGCTTCCTCCTCCTCTTCCTCCTACTCCTCTTCCTCCTCCTCCTCCACTTTCTCTTTCTCCTCCTCCAATTCCTGTTCCTACTTCTCATCCTCCTTCACTTCCTCTTCCTTCTCATCCTCCTCCACTTCCTCTTCCCTCTCCTCCCCTTCCTCTTCCTCTCCTTTACTTCTCCTCCTCCTCCCCTTCCTCTCCCTCCTCCTTTCTTCTCCTCCTCCTCCCCTTCCTCTCTTCTCCTCTTCCTCCCCTTCCTCTCTTCTCCTCTTCCTCCCCTTCCTCTCTTCTCCTCCTCCCCTTCCTCTCCCCTCCCTCTTCCTCCTCCCCTTCCTCTCCCCCTTTCTTCTCCTCCTCCTCTTCCTCTCCCGCTTTCTCCTCCTCCTCCCCTTCCTCTCCCCCTTTCTCCTCCTCCTCCTCCCCTTCCTCCTCCCCTTCCTCCTCCCCTTCCTCCTCCTCCTCCTCGTCCTCAGAACCAAGACGAAGTCCGGATCTCGGCCTCTGAGGGGATCGCCGGTCGCGTGGCCCTGACCGGGAAGCTCTTGAACATCCGGGACGCCTACGCCCACCCACTCTTCTACCGTGGGCTGGACCAGACCACCGGATTCCGGACCAGGTGAGTGAGCCGAGCCCCCGGGGGCGTCCGGGAAAGGGTCCGGGAAAATCCCGACCTCGACATGATGACGTCACGCGAGCAGGCGGGCCGGGCCGGGCCGTTGATCAACTATGCACTTACCTTTCCTTGGATTTATTTTTTAGATGGACACTATTCATTGACGATAGAAGACTGTATTAAGCTTACATTTAATGACTAGTAATGAAATAAGAATAATTTAATGGATTTTAGGGTTTAGGGTACTTGACTATGATAAGTGTGTAAGTAAAAATTTTCGTTAACTTGTATACAATGAAGTCAGCTCTCTCAATTACAAAGGCGGAGCATGCCGACAGGAGACCTTTTGGTCCATATCTACTACTTGTACACAGTGTTTCTTAACCATTCTCAACGTAGGCACGCCTTCCAGACCCGCCCGCCTCTCGCATTCCCCTGATATGCAGCACCGACGTTGCATAGACAGAGATGTTTAGTGGAAGGTTAAGGTTTTAGCTGTATTGTTGCAGAACCTACATCATACTATGCATAGAACTCGGGCTCGAAGTGGGCCGGGTGCCTTCTCGCGTGACGTCATCATAGACTTCGGGACTGGACCTTTCGGAGGCAAAAAAAAAAAAAAAAAAGAAAAAGAAATATATATATATATATATATATAAATAGATAAATGAATAAATAAATAAAATAAGATAAATAGATTATATATATATATATATAATATATATATATATATATATAATAAACACGTTTAAAAACAAAATAATTTTTTTTTCTTCTCTGGTAGCCTGCCATTACTGCCCCTGAAAAAAGAGAGATATACACTTAAAAAAAAAAAAAAAAAAAAAAAAAAAAATCCATTTTTATACTCTGGTAGCCTCTCATCAATCCCCCCCCCCACAAAAAAAAAAAACAACAGATGTACTATTTTCTCTCTGTGTTAGCCTCCCATCACCTTAAAAAAATAAATAAATAAATAAATAAATAAATAAAATGAAATAAATAGATAAAATATATATATATACATATATATATATGTATATATATATATATATATATATACACGTTTAAAAACAAAATAACTTTTTCTCTCTGGTAGCCTGCCATTACTCCCCCTGAAAAAAGAGATATACACTTAAAAAAAAATCCTTTTTTATACTCTGGTAGCCTTTCATCAATCCCCCCCCCAAAAAAAAAAACAGATGTACTATTTTCTCTCTCTGTTAGCCTCCCATCACCTCAAAAAAAAAAAAAAAAAAAAAAAAAAAAATCGGACACATTGCTACCGGGCCTACCCGGTGACCTAACCGCTACTCTTCCGCTAACCCAACCGCTCTTCCTCCGCCCAGGAGCATCCTGTGCTTCCCGATCAAGAGCGGCGAGCGGGTCATCGGGGTAGCCGAGCTGTGCAACAAGGCCAACCGGGAGGACCTCCACTTCACGGCCATGGACGAGGAGATCGCCACCGCCTTCTCCGTCTACTGCGCCCTCAGCATCAGCCATTCGCTCCTCTACAAGAAGGTTTCCGATGCCCAATTCAGGTCGAACCTCTCCAACGAACTCATGATGTTCCACATGAAGGTAAGTGACGACGAGAAACACAAAGGAAAAACAAACATCAGTAGGCCTACTGGCTCTAACGAGGCTGTTTGTGTTTACTAACCTATGCTACAGTTAAGAAAACAGGGCAGAAGATGAACTAACACTACTGCTACCACTATTCTATCCAATTGCAATTAAATGCCGGGTTGTCAGATCTTTTATTGCAAGGGAGGAGGAGGAAGGTGCCTTGATGTGTGTGTGTTTACATATATCGTTGCTTTTGTACAGTCAAGTATGGTACAGTGGTAACGTCCTTATTTTGGGGTAAGTAGTCACATATGCAAGGGTTCGAGACCCACTGACAGAACTTGTTAATCTGTACACACACACACACACACACACACACACACACACACACACACACACACATATATATATATATATATATAGTGTGTACGTTTCATACAGTGACACGTATACACCGTGTATATTTTATACTGTGTTGTATGTACTCGTTTGTGTATGAATGTGTGTGTGTTTGTGTGTGTCTTCCATTACGTGCCGGACTCGTGATCGACTGAATATAAACTACACAATGGAGAGAACCAATAGCGAGTGCTCGCTTACATGTGGGGGGCACCGCGTGTTTTTTTTTAATGGGCATTAGTCTCCTGTCACAAAAGAAAGCTGCGTGACATGGGTCCATAGGGGTACCTTCCGGAGTCCCCTTTTTATTATATTTATTTCCAGTGGAAATTGTTTCCCTGTCACAAAAGTAAAATACGTTGCTCAGGTCCGAAGAGGTACCTTACTTTTTTTTTTTTTTTTTTTTTAAGTAGACCTTAAAGCTGCGTGACTCAGCTCCGTAGGGGTATCTTCCCCGGTAGTGGCGCGTCAGAGTTTCCATATTGACCGGACACCTTTTGGCCCCCCGGATTGTGTCCGGGATGTGGGCCTTTTGTCCGGTGAACATCGATCGATCCGTCCGGGTATTGTGTCTGTGACTCTCTCTGTTCACAACACCGGAAGGGAGGAGTGGGGGGAGGAGGAAGGGGGGGGAAGAGGGGAGGAAGGTTGGAGGAGGGGGGAAGAGAAGGAGGAGTAAGGAGGGAGAGGAAGGGGAGGAGGAGGGGAAAGGGTGTGGGAGAATGAACAGGAGGAGGGTGAAGGGGAGGAGGAGGGGGGAGGAGGGAGAGGAAGGGTGGAGGGGGAAGGAGGGAGAGGAAGGGTGGAGGGGGAAGGAGGGAGAGGAAGGGTGAAGGGGGAAGGAAGGAGAGGAAGGGTGAAGGGGGGAGGAGGGGGAGGAAGAGAAGGAGGAGGAGGGACATGAGAAAGAGAAAGAAAATAAGGAGGAGGAAGAGAGAGAGGAGGAGGGGGAGGAAGGTAGGAGGAGGAGGAGGGGAGGCAGAGAAGGAAGAGGAACAGGAAGGGAATGAGGAGAATTGGAGGCTGGGGAGTGGGGGAAGAGGAGGAGGAGGAGGAGGAGAAACGGAAGCTGGGCTTAAAACCGCTAGTGTGAATAGGACCTAATAGTTGGCGGCAGTTGTGAAGCCCTGTTCACACTAACGGTTTGAACCGCGGCGGTACCGCATAGTCAGGGTAAAACTGTGCGAATGTGTGTAAATGCCTCTATTGACTAAAACTGTAATTGAACCGCCTCGGTTCAAACCGTAGCGGTTAAAACCGCTAGTGTGAACAGGGCCTAATAGTAGAAGCAGTAGCTTTAGTACTGTAGTATTTTGACCGGCGGTTTCAACGGCGCCGATACCACATAGTCAAGGGAAGAATGCGCGGTTGCGTGTGAACGCCTCCATTGACTTACATCATAATTGAACCGCCGCGGTTTCAGCCGCTAGTGTGAACAGGGTCTGATAGTAGTAGCAGTAGTGCTAGTACGGTACCGTTTTGAAAAGTTAGGCCCAGTTCACTCGAGCAGTTTGAACAGCACAGAAACCGGGGCGGAACCGTGGTTGTGTGTGAACGCCTCCATTGACTTACATTGTAATTGAACCGCCGCGGTTTCAGCCGCTAGTGTGAACATGGCCTTAAGGTGGACTGGAGGTGGTGGTGGAGGGGTGAGGTTTTCTTAACGAGGCCCGTGGACGATTCCGATTCGTCTTTGATGTTGTCAGGCCAGCCTTGTGTGTGTGTGTGTGTGTGTGTGTGTGTGTGTGTGTGTGTGTGTGTGTGTGTGTGTGTGTGTGTGTGTTCCCTGACCAACAGATGTGCTTGTTTGTTTGTTTGCTTTTGTTTGTTTCACTTTAGTGCCTGTGATCAGCTTAAGGTCAGACTGAGACGCAAGCAGCACAGGCGACACAGGTGACACAGGCGACACAGATGACGCAGCACAGCAAAGGCAAACTTCCTGTTGCTGAATTGAAGTTCGAACTTCTCTCTCTCTCATTTGAAATGCTGAAGTTTCAAGTTAATGTGGAAGCATTTCAAGTGAGTTCAAAGTGTACTACTTCAGTTCAGCAACCTGAAGTCTGCCTTTGCTCTGTGCTGCGTCGCCTGCGTTGCCTGCGTCACCTGTGTCACCTGAGTCGCCTGCGTTGCCTGCGTCACCTGTGTCGCCTGCGTCACCTGTGTCGCCTGCGTCGCCTGCGTCACCTGTGTCGCCTGCGTCGCCTGCGTCGCCTGCGTCACCTGTGTCACCTGCGTCGCCTGTGTCGTCTGTGTCGCCTACGTCGTCTGCGTCGCCTACGTCGCCTGCGTCTCAGTTTACTCTGTGGGTAAACCAGTTCTTGCCTATTTTCTTCTTAAACCTAAATTTGTCCAGTTACCTCCCCCTCCCCCCATTTCCCCTTTCCTTCCCCTCTCCCACCCTCCCCTACCCCCTCTCCCTCCTACCCTCTCCCTACACCAACCATCTCCCCCTACTCCCATCTCCCCTTCCCTCTCACCCTCTCTCCCACCTTCTCCCTTCCCCTTCTCCCTTCCCCCTCTCCCACCCATACTTCCTCTTCCTCTTCCATCCTCTCCCTCGCCCTCTCCCCCTACCCCCTCTGCCACCCTCCCTTCCCCCTCCCCCCTCCTCCCCTAGACGTGCTTACAAAGGCTTTACAAAGGTAGCATAGAGACTTCACTCGTCTGTGAAAGAGGACGGAGGAGGGGGGAGGGGGAAAGGAGGGGAGGGGAGGGGGAGAGGAGGGGAGTGGGAGCGTACAATACGCCCCGGTGTACGCCGCAGTTGGAGTAGGTAGAATTGAGCGTACATACGGCTTGAATTTTTTTTTTTTTTTTTTTTTTTTGTGACCGTTAATGACCGTTAATTAACCGTCACTTGTGTTGCGGAAAAAATTATTGCATTATTGTTCTGGAGTTCGGTGGTGTTATGTAGATGTTTTGGTCATACACAGACACACACACACACACACACACACACACACACACACACACACACACACACACACACACACACACACACACACACACACGAAGGCAGAATAGAAGCTGAAATTGATTTGCATATTATTATTATTATTATTGTTACTATTTTGATTATTATTATTATTATTATATTTTTAACCCTACAACATCCACCCGGAATTTATATATATATATATATATATATATATATATATATATATGTATGTATATATATACATATATTATGAATTGACTGAAAAAGTCATGCTATGAAAGAGGCCTTTGTTCATCAATGGGCTCAGAATGACTGATTGATTGATAGATTGCGACGAAAAAGGAAAATCATTATCAAATGTAATAAACAGTAACTGTGGAACATTTATAAGGAAGAAGAAAAAAAACTCCTAATTGGCAACACTAGAATTATCTCTTATCAATACGATATAATATCAATCTAACCAATGCTTCCTGTCGTGTGGACGACATGACGTCACACCGTCACGATGGCCAATAAAACAAGACTGGCCAATCACAAGCGCCCACGTGACGTAATGGATTTATCAGTGAGCCAATCAGAAGAGAGCTCTCTCTCTCTTTCTTTATTAACTTCGGACACGCAAAGGATCGTGAAATATCACAGAATGCAGTTTCGGAAATTAATCTTTTTAATGAAGATTCGAACGAACTCGAAGAATTCGACGACGACTCCGGACCCGGCCTTCGGATGCCAGGTCATACTTCCGGGCATATTTCGACCCCCCCGGTTCGGGCAATTGGTCTATTCTCGAAGTTTTGTCAATCTCCTTTTCGAATTAATTACCTGGAGACTCTTAATGACCTAAGGTCAGCCGGTGGAGACGTTGGGTCAATAACAATTGTCCCCAAGTCGTAATTATCAGTCTCTGTCTTGCTCTTGTCATTCCACAGTCGTATATACGTCGTATGTACGTACCTCTGGTCCGCGGGGGCGCTATTCAAGTTCCTCTTCTTAAAGAAAGAAAAAAAAAATGCACGTGATTCGTTGATTCCCAAGCTGGATGCCTATTGGTCAGCTTGTCTATGACGTCATAACGCTCGGAGATCTTAATTACAAGAGTTTCTTTTTGTCTTATAAAAAGACACGCTAAGAAGATCGCTGATTTTTTTATTTTTTATTTATATATTCATTAATATAATAGTAACATATTATTATCATTATTACTGTTATTGTTATTATTACTATTATTGTTATTATTATTATTATTATTATTATTATTATTGTTATTATTGCAATTTTTAATATTCTTTGTGTCTACCATCTAAGGCTTTTGTTTGTCCGTCTATTTGTTCGTCTGTTCGCCACACGTAACATGGTCGATCTCCGGGAGGGAGGTAGCGAAAATAGTTAAGAATTTTACACACACAGACACACACACACACACACACACACACACACACACACACACACACACACATATATATATATATATATATATATATATATATATATACAGTATGTATACATACTTGAGCTGAGAACTCTAAACGCTCGGTCATTAATTCTTACTCGCATTCGACCCAACTGGGGGGTTAGGGGGGGATTTGGTCCTCGTTGGACCCCATGGCTCCTTGCACCCCCCTCCCCACTCCCCCTCCCCCCCTGGAAAATGTTGATTACCATGCGGCCCAGTTCAAGGTTACAGTCTTGATTAAGGGGGGAGAGGGGGAGGGGAGGGGGAGAGGGTGGTGGAGGGGGGAGGATGGAGTATGAGGAAGGGTGGGAGTGGTGGAGGGAAAGGGTGGGAGGGAGTGGTGGTTGTTTTGTGGAGGATGAGGGAGGGAGGGAGGGAAGGAGGGAATGGGGGAGGGTGGGAGGGAGTGGTGGGGGAAGACTAAATGAATGACAACCAAATGATTCCTACCCCCCCTCTTTCCCTCCCCTCTCCCCTTTCCCCCTCCCTTTTCCCCCTCCCTTCTCCCCTTTCTCCCCCCTCACTTCCCCCCTCTCCTCCCTACTCCTCTTCTCCCCTCCCCATCTCTCTCCCACTCCTTCTCACTTCCCCCCCCTTCTCCTTCCCCTTCCTCCTCCTCTCCTTCTCCCCCGACATAAAGAATAAAATATAATAATAATAATAATAATAATAATAATAATAATAATAATAATGATAATAATAACAATAATGGTAACTATTCGTGATGATGAAAAAAATATATCACTCAGAAGCTTTTTAAATATTCTTTTTGTATATTCATCAACATTTCAGTAATTACCCGCTCTGCGAAGTAGCTAGGCATGCCAGCCTCTCTGGAAAGGTTTTACCACACTTGGCTATTTTTGCTCCAACCTCCGATTCATCGGCCGTACCGTCCACCTCCAGCACTTTTTCCGCCGTCAAATTCATTGACAAACTGTTTTCTCAACAGACTTGCATAGAATGTCGTTTGATATTCTGCTGGAGGAAAATTATTTTCCTCCAGCATATCAGGTTACTTCCCGAAGGCTGCGGGCTGCACATCTGCTCCAACAGTCGGAGGAAAAATAGCCTAGTGTGATAACCAATCTATAGTAGCTGGTGACTAGTTAGGTCAAGGATTTTTTTTTTTTTTTTTTTTTTACAAAAAAAAAAAAAGGTTCACTGGATCCTAGCTATGTACGGATACCGGTTAGAGATTTAGAACCATTTATGGATACAAGGATATGAGCAAAAGTCTTTGGTAATAGAAATGGGGAAGGGGGAAGGGGGGGAGATGGGGAGGAAGAGTGGGGAAAGGAGGGTGAGAAGGATAGGTGGGAGGAATAATTTGTGTGATTACTGTGGATTATTTACAAAAACAGAATATAGATGACATTTGCTGAAAAGGAATATTGTTTATATAAAAATATAAAGATATGTATATATATATATATATATATATATATATATGTATGTATATATATATATATATATATATATATATATATATATATGTTGCTGCAAGTGAAAGGGTGACTTTAAGAAATATTGCCTTTAATCTTGGGCTCTGATATTCTTATCACACTCTGCTTCCACGGGTTTCACCATGAGCGCCGGCCGTTGAGAGTTCGTTGGAGTCAAAACGACTTCGGTGACGACAATATTTGAATTTTCAAATCTCCAACTGTCATATTACTCTCCATCGTATACAGTATAGACAAAGCTGAATGATGAACTAAGAGATTATAAACCTAGACGAATGTTAGACATACTGTTGGAATGTTCTTAGACAAGTTTAGGTTTCTGTAAGTGAAGTCCTATTCTAGTTATTCAAGTGGAGGTTGGAGGTAAAGTGTCGGAGGAAAAATAGCCCAGTGTGATAGCCCCTTCAAGGAAAAATACTCTTCCTTCGTCTCTGAAAAGGGTGGCGGGGAGACGGGATCCCCCCCCCCCAAACTCCAAGAGAGTGGGGCAAGGAAACTGAAAACGGGAATTAGGATGAATATGAAGCGAAAGAAAACGGGGGGTAGGATGTAGTTGCGGTTATTGTTGTTGTGTTTTATGTGAGTGATGATTAATGACGTATAAGATCCCATCCGCCCTGGACTCTCGTCTGCAGCAAGAAGAAGTGACCATCGGTAGGTTCTTCATCGATCTGGTCTGAGTCCTCGGGGAAGGTCTTGTAGTTAATGTTGTTGTTGGTCGATTACTGAGGGTTGCTGTTGTTGTTGGTCGATTACTGAGGGTTGCTGTTGTTGTTGGTCGATTACTGAGGGTTGCTGTTGTTGTTGGTCGATTACTGAGGGTTGCTGTTGTTGTTGGTCGATTACTGAGGGTTGCTGTTGTTGTTGGTTGATTACTGAGGCTTGCTGTTGTTGGTCGATTACTGAGGGTTGCTGTTGTTGGTCGATTACTGAGGGCTGCTGTATTTTCGTGTAAGTGATCGATTAATGAGGTACAACTTCCTGACTTTATGTCAATGATCTCGTACGCCCTGGACTTTGATCTGCGGTAAGATGAAGTGGACTTCGATAGGCTCTTCATCGAACTCGCCTTTGAGGCAGTCGCGTAGTTAGCGAACTTCGCTGTTCTATCCACCTCGTGCGTCTTGGCCGACGTTCATCTGCGGCTAGATGAACCGGCCATTAATAGGTCCTTCATCGATCTGGTCTTCGTCCTTGAGGCTGATTCGGCGTGTGGGCGGGGGTCGTGTGTGTGTGTGTGCGTGTTTGGGCAGTGTTGTCTTCGGGGGAGTTTGCGTGCAAGGAAGCTAATTCTCCCTCAAAGATCATCTGCAGTTCGTGTTTCCGTCGTCGTGGGTGGGACCCTAAGGAACATGAGAAGTTCCTCTTCGATCTCACGAACTCCGTCCGCGTTCTCAGAAGCGGTGACCCAAGTTATAGTCTCCAGGATCTCTCGCAGTCTTCTCCGTTCTTATTATATACTAAGAAGATCGGATTTGTGGTCACTCAAGTTCGAGTCCCCAGCGACCTGAGAGAATCAGTTTCATAAGAACACATGAAGGAGACTGCAAGAGACCCTAAGGCCTACGCTAGGCAGTTCCATGTCCCATACCACCTGTCATACCCATCCATAAAGTTATTTCGTATTATCTTATGAACATAAGAATGGAGGAGACTACAAGAGACCCTAAGGCCTACACAAGGCAGTTCCATGTCCCTAACCACCTGTCATCCCCATCCATAAAATTGTCCAACCTCCTCGATTGAGTAAATCAGTGGGAAGGTGTCTTGACTGAGTTCGAACCCCCAGGAATCTTAGTGCCACGGCTGGGCAACCCTTGGCACGTGTGCCAAACCTGAGAGGTAGAGTGCGGGGCGACCTAGTAGAGGTTCTCAAATGTGTCAAGGGCTTTAACAAGAGTGATGCGGGCAAGGTCATCATATTAAGACAGCATGGCAGGACTCGAAGTAAGGAAGTTGAAAATGGCAGAAAGAGAGAGAAAAGGGGGAGAGAAAGAAAAAAAAAGGGGTAGAGAGAAAGAGAGGGAGAGAAAGAGGGTGTGTGAGAGAGGTAGAGAGAAAGAGAGGGGGGAGAGTGAGGGAGGGAGAGAAAGAGATCAAGAGGAAGGGAGAGAAAGAGATCAAGAGGAAGGGAGAAAGAGAGAGCGCTTCAGACCCGGACCGGGAACCGAGTGATAGCCCTTCAGGGCCGCACCTCCAACTGGAGATGACTGAGGGGGGGGGGCATTGGGTTTAGAAAACGGGCACGAGGGAGACGCTATCCTCCGACGTCCCTCTCGCAGGTGGACCGCAATCAGGCACCGGTTATTGGGTATTGATCGATCCATAGGGCGAGGGAGGTCAATATAGGTCAAAGGTCATTTCCTCAGCAATAACCTGTGGTTCTATCATCACCTCGATCCAGGTGAGTTCGGGGTGAACCTAGGTGCGTTCAAGGTCACCTAGGTGAATTGAAGGTCAACCTAGGTCAATTCGGGGTGAACCAAGGTGCGTTCAAGGTCACCTAGGTGAATTGAAGGTCAACCTAGGTCAATTCGGGGTGAACCAAGGTGCGTTCAAGGTCACCTAGGTGAATTCGGGGTTAA
>NC_134806.1:47398509-47401009 GCF_046742065.1 Oratosquilla oratoria
CGTTGGGCTTCGAGAGTACCTGTACCACCCCAATTTTTTTATTTTCATTAAAATTTTTATTTCATTTATCATAGATTATTATCATTATTTTCTTTAAATAAGATCAGTCATTACAAGGTTTCTTTGAGCTTCGAGAGTGTCTGTAGCGTCCTGCTTTTTTTTTTCTATCAGTTCTTATCATAATTTTATTATTATTGTTTGAGTTTACTGAACTTGAAAGTGCTCGCGTGTGGTCTTCAACCCTTCGGTAATACTTTTCGTCTCTTTCGTTTTGTTTAATTGCACTTTATCCACATGGCCAATTACGTGTACATTTATTTGTTTATCATTCTCACTTGTTTGTGCGTTTACTCCGTTTATTTGTTTACATATTTATTTAACTTTATGTTTGTTTACTTTGCCCGCGTCTTCCTGGCCCGCCGGAGAGCGATTCCTCTGTTTTGTCATCCGTAATGACTTTGAGGTCTTCCGAAGTGAGTTCGACTTTCTCCGAAGTGATTTCGAGGGTTATCAAACCAAGAACGGGAGAGTCTCTGCCGGGAGCTTCTGGAAGCGTGTCGGACACCGGAAGACAACCTTCCGGACCTTTTAAGAGGTGTTTATTGAGGTCCTGACGCCCCAAACAATCCAACGCCGAAGTAATTTTGATTTTCTCCGAAGTGACTTTGAGGTTCTTCGAGCCAAGAACGAGAGAGTCTGCCGGGAGTACTGGAAGCGTGTCGGACACCGAAAAACACTCTTCCGGACCTTTTAAGAAGAGTCTATTGAGGTCCTGACGTCCCAGACAAGCCAACTCCGTAGTGACTTCGACTTTCTCCCAAGTGACTTTGAGGTTCCTCGAGCCAAGAACGGGAGAGTCTGCCGGGAGCTTCTGGAAACGTGCCAGACATCGGAAGACATTCTTCCGAACCTTTTAGGGAGAGTCAGGTTGACGTCCGGAAACTGCTGTCTTATCGGGAAGGCTTCCCGGAAGCCTCCGGAAGACTCCGGGAGGCGGACTTCGAAGACGGCTTGTGCCTCGGAAGGGCCCGAAGGAGAGTTCTTCCCTTCCCCTCTTCCCCGAACTCCGGCCGAGATGTCCCGGCCTGCGGACGAACCCTCCGGGGGGTCGATGTTCCTGAAGGGGCCTTCAGGGAAGACGTCCGGGGAGGAGACCTTGCGATTTCAGGTAGTTCCTCTGAAGGCGACGATATCGAACTGATTCTTGCGCACCCGATCTCACGGTCGCCTTGCGATTTTATTCTGCTGAGGGGGAAGGCCCGCGAAGCTAAAGGTGGAGTAATGTGGTCAGGATGTCTAGGACTCTTTGGGCGAACTAATGTGAAACAGAAATTCAATCATTTTGAAATATTGTTACTTATGTACAATTGGAAAAGGCAATAGAGTCTTGAAGTGCGCACAAAAGAATATATATATATATATATATATATATATATATATATATATAAATTGCGAAACCAATCGCTAGTAGCAGCAATATAATTCAAACAATAAACCCGGCCGTCGCGAGCTTCGAACCGAGGTCCGCTGCGCGCGAATCCGACTCGCTAGCATTACGCCACACTCAATGTACGAAACGATTGTTAAGCTAATGCGTATATGCATCAAGGAGTCGGCCTATGTCTATTCATTGTGTATGTGGGGCAGATTTTCTCTCAAACATGTTTGATTAAAAGTGGCAGCACGTAAGGCATGTCTCGCTAGCATGCTACTTGATTTTGCTGCTTTGAGTTAGAAACTACTTCGGTTAAGATCTTTATTTTTCAAATTTCCAAAAAGTCAAATTACTTTTGCGTCCGAAAAGTTGAACGACGAGCTAAGAGAAGTTAAAAAATCTAGAATACGAATGTTAGACACAAAATTGTTGAGCTGTTCTTGGTCTAGAACATTAATGTAACCCAAGTTGTTTCTACTCAAACCAAAAAGCAAAAGCAAGTAGCAGGCTGGCCTAGGGTGCCACCACCATAAGGTGATTGGATGCTGAAAATAGGATTGGATGATTCTTAATGGAGTTTGATTCTTCTTAATGGGGTTGGAGTCCCCCTTAAAGGATTCGAATCCTTTAAAAGGGGTCCATCCCTTTAAGAAGGATACAGTCCCTTTAAAAGGGATACAACCCCTTTAAAAGGGATACAACCCCTTTAAAAGGAATGCCCCACCTATAAAAGGAATCCAACTTCCTTTTAAAGATGTAAACTCCTTCAAAGTTATGGTAAGATTATGATTCTATGGGTTTTTGTCTGCTTTTTCTCTTTGTCCAATTTTTTATTTATTAATTTATTTATATATTTTCGTTAAAAAAAAAAGTTGACTTTGAATGATTCGGCAAAACTTTGCCGAGATGAATTACGGTTTCCGTCGGAAAGATGAAAAGTTTTGGGGCAAAGAGAAAAAGCGGACAAGAAGCTATGCAATATCAAATTTGCCATAAAATTCTGCTGAAGAGGATCACAGATAGTGGTCGAAATATACAGAAATTCTGTCCATCTTATCACATTCT
>NC_134806.1:47403509-47416009 GCF_046742065.1 Oratosquilla oratoria
CACACACACACACACACACACACACACACACACACACACACACACATACACACACACACACACACACACACACACACTCATACACACTCACACACACACACACACACACTCACACACACACACACACACACACACACACACACACTCATACACACACACACACACACACACGCTCACACTCATACACACACACTCAAACACATACACACACACACACACACACACACACACACACACGCTCACTCGCATACACACACACTCATACACATACACACACACACACACACACACACACACACACACACACACACACACTCACACACATACACACACACTCACACACACTCATACAAACACACACACACGCACACACACACACCCATACACATAACTACACACACTCACACACACTCATACAAACACACACACACGCACACACACACACGCACACACACACACGCACACACACACACTCATACACATAACTACACACACAGACACACATACACATAAACACAAACACACATACATACACACACATATGCACACACACGCGCACACACACGCACACTGAAGTTCTCTTTGTTCTTTGTACTGCTTTGTTCTGTGAAGAACAAGTTCTGTAGGGAATATGTAGATCACTGTCTTTTGTTTTTGTCTTTGAAGTTACCAAGTTGGCTTTTTCTTCCTTATTTTATTTTATTTTATTTTTTGTATATTCTTCTTTTTTCTTCTTCTTTTTTCTATGTTTTCTTTTTTATATTTTTTCTTATTTTCATTTCTTTTATACTTTTATCTTCTTTTTTTTATCAATTTCTTTTTTCTTTTATATATATATACCTTATTTTCCTCGTTTTCTTTTTTATATGTATTATCCATATTGTCTTTTGTTTTATTTTTTCTTCCATATATTTTTTCTTTTTCCTATTTTCTTTTCTTAGTCTCTACGTCACACTTGTACGTGTCAAAACCATTAGATAAAGAAAAAAGAAAATGAAAATTAATAAAGGGAAACACGAAAAAGAATAACGAATAAACAAGAATGAATTAATAAATAAATTAGTGAACGAAAGGAAGAAAAACAAAAAACAAAAAATATTTGTTACAATTTTTTTTTTTTTTTGTATAAACACTTGATCGTGTTCGAGTCGTCCGTTTGCAATCCTCCGACTCCGACTTTGACTTGAACTTTAGAATATCCATTTGACCTTTCTCTATGTCGATTAAGGTCTTCATATTTGATGTCTAGGTCTATATATAGGACCACTCTCCATTTCGGGTGTGTCTGACGTCTAAGGGGACAGGGGGGAAAGGGGGAGAGGCGGAAAGGGGGAGAAGGGGGAGAGGCGGAAAGGGGAAGAAGGGGGGAGAGGCGGAAAGGGGGAGAAGGGGGGAGAGGCGGAAAGGGGGAGAGGGTAGACATGGGAAGAGGGGAACACGGGAGAAGGAGAGGGGGGATGGGGAGGGGACAGGGAAAGGGGGAGAGGGGGAATTGAAAAGGAAGGGGGAAAGGGGAAGGGAGAGGGCGGAAGAGGGATAGGGGGAAGGGGAGAAGTGGGGAGAGGTGTAAAGGGGGAGAAGGGGAAAGGTGGAGAGGAGGAAAGGGTGGAGAAGGGGAAATGTGGAGAGGGGGGAAAGGGTGGAAGGGGGGAAAGGTGGAGAGGGGGAAAGGGGGGAGAAGTAAGTTAGTGACAGAAATAAAAGAATTGGAGAGATTTTTGGAATTCTCTCTCACCATTGAGCGCCTTGGGACGTGGCTGGTGATAGTGATAGTGATAGTGGTGCTAATAGTGATGAGTGGTGGTGATAGTGATGGCAAGAGTGAAAGTGTTGGTGGTGATAGTGATGATGGAGATAGTGATTAGTGGTGGTGATAGTGAGGGCAAGAGTGGTGGTGTTGGTGGTGATAATGATGGCAAGAGTGGTGGTGATAGTGATGATGGTGATAATGATGGTGGTGATAGTGATGGTGATAATGATGATGGTGATAGTGATGGCAAGAGTTGTGGTGATAATGATGGCAAGAGTGGTGGTGATAGTGATGATGGTGATAATGATGGTGGTGATAGTGATTAGTGGTGGTGATAGTGATGGCAAGAGTGGTGGTGTTGGTGGTGATAGTGATAGTGATGATAGTGTTGGTGATGGTGATAGTGGTGGTATTGGTGGTGATTGATGATGGTGGTGATAGTGGTAGCTAGTTGGCATATTGGTGGCGATACACGTGTTTTTGGTGGTGTTAGTGTTGATGGTGATAGTGATGATGGTGGTGGTGGTGATGATGATGGTTTTGCAAATGGTGGTTAGTTGGTATGTTGGTGGTGATAGTGGTGGTAATAGTGATAGTGATGGTGGTGATAGTGATGATGATGGTGGTGGTGATAGTGATGATGGTGATAATGATGGTGGTGATAGTGATTAGTGGTGGTGATAGTGATGGCAAGATTGGTGGTGGTGGTGATAGTGATAGTGATGATAGTGTTGGTGATGGTGATAGTGGTGGTGATTAATGATGGTGATAGTGGTAGCTAGTTGGCATATTGGTGGCGATACACGTGTTTTGGGTAGTGTTAGTGTTGGTGGTGATAGTGATGATGGTGATTGATGATGGTTTTGCAAGTGGTGTTTAGTTGGTATGTTGGTGGTGATAGTGGTGGTAATAGTGATAGTGATGATGATGGTGGTGGTGATAGTGATGATGGTGTGATTCTGTTCTAAGTTTGGGTGGTGTTCTTATAGGTGGTGATAATGGTGAAAATTGTGATGATGAGGAAGATGAAGATGATGATGATGATGATGGTTAAGAAGATGACGGTATTAAAAGTGAACAAGTATTGCTGATGATGGTGAAGTAGGAGATGATGATAAGACTCGCCCCTCTCTCTCTCTCTCTCTCTCTCTCTCTCTCTCTCTCTCTCTCTCTCTCTCTCTCTCTCTCTCCTTCCCTCCCTCCTTCCCTCCCTCATTCCCTCCCCCTCCCTCTCTCCCTCCACCCTCGCTCCCTCCCTCCTCCCCCCCTCTCTATCTCTCTCTCTCTCTCTCTCTCTCTCTCTCTCTCTCTCTCTCTCCCTCACTCCCTCTCTCACCTCTCCCTCCCCTCTCTCTCCCTACCGTCTCTCCTTCTCTTTCTCTCTTTCTCCCTCCCTCTCTCTCTCCCTCCCTCTCTCCCTTTCTCCCTCCCTCTCTCTCCCTCTCTCCCTCCCTCCCCTCCTCTCTCTCCCCTCCCTCACTGTCTCTCTCCCCCTCTCTTTCCCCCTCTCTCTCTTTCTCTCTCTATCTCTCCATCTCTCTCTCTGTGACAAAACAAAAAGACCAGACCGAGTATGTACCCTCCGCCCAGACAACAACTGGGACAATTGAACTCCGGATGTGAGCAGCAGCAGCAGTTCTGCATCCAATTCCGGGGAGGGAGGGGGGGCTGAGGGGGGGGGGTCCGGGGGGGACGGGGGGGTTCCCGGGGGGAGGGGGAAGGGGGGGGAAAGTTCGTGTTGTTTGGGGGGAAATGTCTGCGGAGGTCTGTGGGGGAGGAAAGGGGTGGGAGGGAGTTTTTCTTCTTCTTCTTTTTCTTCTTCCTCCTCTGTTTCCTCTTCTACTTCTTCATTTTCTTCTTCTTCTTCTTCTTCTCCTCCTTGTTCTTCTTTTCTTTTTTCTTCTTCTTCATTTTCTTCTTCTTCTCCTCCTTGTTCTTCTTTTCTTTCTTTTTTCTTCTTCTTCCTCTGCTTCTTCTTCTTGCTCTTCTTCCTCGTCTTCTTCTTCTTTCGTTTCTTCTTCATCTTCTTTCTCCTACTCTTCCTCTTCTTCCTCTTTTATGTTTTCTTCTTCTACCCTCTTCTTCTTCTTGCTTTTCTACTTCTTCTTCTTCCTCATCTTCTTCCTCTTCTTCTTTCGTTTCTTCTTCATCATCTTTCTCCTCTTCTTCTTCCTCGTCTCCTTCCTCTTCTTCTGTTATGTCTTCCCCTTCCCGTTCTTCCTCTTCTGTTATGTCTTCTCCTTCCCGTTCTTCCTCTTCTGGTATGTCTTCTCCTTCCCATTCTTCCTCTTCTGTTATGTCTTCTCCTTCCTGTTCTTCCTCTTCTCTCATGTCTTCTCCTTCCCATTCTTCCTCTTCTGTTATGTCCTCTCCTTCCCATTCTTCCTTTTCTCTTATGTCTTCTCCTTCCCATTCTTCCTCTTCTTTTATGTCTTCTTCCTATTCATCCTCTTCTTCCTATTTATGTCTTCTTCTTCTTCTTCTTCTTCCTGGAAAGGTACACTCCTCTTTCACCCCACTCCCTCTCACTCCCCCCTCTCACTCCCCCCCCCACTCCCTTTCCTCCCCGGATCCGGCGAAGAAGTAGTCACAGACTCCAATTCAATAAGAGTCCGGAAGGAGTGGAGGGGGAGTGGTTGGGGTGGGGGTGGGCCTTCCAGAAGAAGTGGCCCCTGCCGTTTGTCAGACCTTTAATGATCTTACGGAGAGAGAGAGAGAGAGAGAGAGAGAGAGAGAGAGAGAGAGAGAGAGAGGTGGGGGAAGAGAGAGAGAGAGAGGGAGAGAGAGAGGGGGTGGGAAGAAAGAAGGAGAGAGAGAGAGAGAGATGAGGAGGGGGGAGAGGCAGGAAAAGGAGAGAGAAAGATCAAAAGAAGAAAAAGAGAGAGAGCGAGAGCGAGGAAGAGATAGAAAAAGAGAAAAAGAGATGAAAAGAAAAAGAAAACGAAGACAGGGAGAGAAAGAGAGGAAGAACAATATGATACCAAAAGAACAAGAGAGAGAAAGAGAGAGGAAGAGATGAAAAAAGAGAAAAAGAGAGATCAAAAGAGAGAGAAAACATTAGGAAAGCAAACGAAGAATAGAGAGAGGAGGAGAGTAGAGAGATTAAAAGAAGAGAGAGAGAGAGAAAAGAGAGAATATCAAAAGGAAAGAAAAGAGAGGGTAAGGTTGGTAGACCTCAATGCCCGGATCTTAAACTCGTGGGATTCCGTTGTAGCAAACTTAAGGCGTTATCACACTGGGCTATTTTTCCTCCGACTGTTGGAGCAGATGTGCAGCCAGCAGTTTTCGGGAAGGAATCTGATGTGTTGAAGGAAATTAAATTTCCTTCAGCATATTGGAGGAAAATAATTTTCCTCCAGCATATTGGAGGAAAATAATTTTCCTCCAGCATAATACAAACGACATTCTATGTCAATTGTTGTGAAAATGAAATTGTTTGCCATAGGGATTTGACGGCGGAATCGGAGGTTGGAGGTTGGAGGAAAAATAACCCAGTGTGATAACCCCTTATTACGTCAAGACTTGACATTATTTGTGTTGATGAAGGAATTAGAAATATGTTAGAAAAGTGTTAGGAAATAGATGTCTAGTTTGCGCGTATACACACACGCACACATGCGGACATACACACTTACACGCACACATACACACACACACACACACTTACACGCACACACTCACACACACAGACACAGTGGATAGGAAAAAATGTATTGTGGTATATGGGCTAAAAGAAAAACATGTTTTGGCGAGGTACATGAGAGAAAAAGAAGAAAAAGAGAGAGCAATAGCAATCCTAAAAGAAATTCAGGATGAAGCCCAAGACACAGGGAAAGACATAGACGATGCATATAGGATTGGTCACTATTCTAAGGATAGAAATCGACCCCTAAAGGTAAAACTAAGATCACAAATGGTAGTAGAAGACATATTTGAAAAAGTAGGTAACTTGGCAAGGAGTGAAAAGTACAATAATATATCGATGAAAAGAGAAATAAATATTGAGGAATTAGAAAAAGAGAAGACACTAAAAGATGAAGCAAAGGGAAAAAACGCGAAGAGAACGGAGACCGAAAGAAAGGAATTCCATTGGAGAATAATCGACATGAGACTAAGGAAATGGTACATCAGAGTGGGGGAACCAAAGACAGAAAAAAATGGAGAAAGAAGAAATTTGAAAGTGGTCTATACCAACATCGACGGATTAATTTCAGGACTGAATGAACTTAATGATTACCTGCTAGAAGAAAAACCAGACATAATGGGAATTGTTGAGATTAAACTAAGGGGTGAAATACCTATGGACTATGCAATTACTTGATTAAAAAAAAATGGACAAGAAACAGGGAGGAGGAATCATGTTCTTGGCAAAGAAAAACTTGAATGTGACAAAAAATGCGGAGGGCAAAGGTAATGTAGAACTGATCATGATAAAAGTCGAAGACAAGAACATGAAAAGTAGAAAGTTTGTGGTGACTTATGTGCCCCCAAAAACGAACGCTTGGAAAGAGAACGAGCATACGAAAATGCTAGAAGATACAAGGCAATCATTAAATGAGATACTAATGGGCGGGGGTAATCTGGTAATTATGGGGACTTCAATTGCAAAGAAATATGTTGGGAGAACATGACAGTGAGAGAAGACGTGTAGAGTAATGTACTACTGGACATGACCATGGAATATACAATGACTCAGTGGGTCAGTGAAAACACCACATACAGAAATAACGAGGAGCCGTCGAAACTAGATTTAATATTAACAACAGAACCTGAAATTGTGGTTAAAATCCATTGCAAGACACCAATTGGAAAGAGTGACCGTATACTCATTGAGACTGAACTAAAGGAAAAAATAAACATGGAGAGAAATGAAAAGCACAGGAAAGGAAGATTGATGTACAACAAAAAGGACTTTCCAAAACTAAAGAAAGTCTTCCAGAATGCAAACTGGGAAAAATTTTACATGGAAGAGACAAAAGTGGAAGAGAAATGGGATATCTTGATGGATAATTACAATGAAGGGGTGACTAGGCACACACCAAGACAGAAGCTAGAGAGAGTGTACATTAAATGCTGGTTCAACAAAAGATGCAGTGAGGCAAAATATAGAAGGGACAGAGCTTGGAAAAGATAGAGAAAAGATAAAAACCTGGAAAATGGTAAGTTTATATAGACTACAGAAATGAGTATGTTAATGTGAGAAGAGAGGGAAAAAGGAACAATGAAAAGAATATTATAGATAAATGCAAAGAGCAACCTAAGCTATTCCATCGATACGTGAATGGTAAACTTAAAAACAAACAGGAAATGGTGAAACTACGCCAAGGGAATATAGAATACACAGAAGAATTAGAAATGGCCGAAGTCATGAATAATCACTTCAAATCTGTTTTCACTAGAGAGAAAGCACAATATTGGGATGAAGGAAATGAAAGGCGATCTCCCCCCATGAGCGAGATAATAATAACACAAAAAGAAATAATGGAACATCTATCAAACCTTGATGTCAGGAAATCACATGGCCCGGATGGAATTGCAAATTGGATTCTAAAAGAATGCAAAGAAGAACTAACGGACAAAATACATAACATAATAAGTTGCTCACTTAAAGAAGGAAAAATACCAAAAGACTGGAAAAATGCTAACATTGTACCAATATATAAAGGAGGAAACAAGGAAGAACCAACTAACTACAGGCCAGTCTCACTAACAAGCACTATAGCCAAAATTTGTGAGAAAATCATCAAGAATAGATGGGTAAAACACCTGGAAGACAACAATATAATAAACCCAAGACAATTTGGGTTCAGACAAGGAAGATCGTGTACCACAAACTTAATATGTTTCTACTCAAGATTAATAGACATAGTGCAAGAAAGGAATGGATGGGCTGATTGTGCCTTCCTGGACTTACAAAAAGCTTTTGACAAAGTACCACACTAAAAATTATAAAAAAAAAAAAAACTGGAACATATAGGAGGGATACAAGGGAACCTACTAGAATGGATGGAAGACTTCCTGATTGGTAGAAAGATAAGAATAGTGCTCAGAAAATATATTCAGGTTGGAAAGAGGTGATTAGTGGAGTACCGCAAGGATCTGTATTGGCTCCAATAATGTTTGCTATTTATGTGAATGACATGGATGATGATATGAAATGTTACATGAGCTTCTTTGCAGACGACGCCAAACTGTTAAGGAAAGTAAAAACTGAAAAGGATTGCGAATCACTGCAGGAAGACCTGAATAAGGCATGGAACTGGAGTCAGGAATGGGAAGTGGACTTCAATATTAACAAGTGTAGCATAATGGAGTTTGGAAAAAGCAAAAATAGAATATCAGGACGATATAAAATTGGAACCAAGGAGGTAAAGAAGGAGAGATCCGAAAAAAGATTTTGGTGTAATTATATCAAACTATTTGTCTTATGATAAACAGATAAACAAAATGTCGGAGAATCCTGCAACTTGCTAAGATCAATAGAAGTGGCATTTACATATTTGGACGAAGAAATTATTAAAAAATATTGGTCACACTGACAAGGCCTAGACTAGAATATGTGGCGACATTGTGGTCACCCAGTACCAAAAAGAATGTAAAGAAAATAGAAAGAATCCAGAGAGCAGCCACAAAAATGGCAACTACACTTGCAAACCTGTCATATGAGAAGAGATTGGCTAAACTGGAGTTACCGACTCTGGAGTAATGAAGAGAGAGAGGTGACCTACTGACCATCTACAGAATCATGAAAGGCACAGAAATACCTGATAGAGAGGACTTGTTAAAGTGGGACAAGAGAAGCACAAGAGGACATGGAAAGAAAAAAAAAAACATAGCTACAGAAGATATCTGAAGAAAAACAGTTTTCCACATAGAGTGGTGGACACTTGGAACAAACTGGACAATGAAATAGTGTGCGCAAAAACCATTCATGAGTATAAGAGCAAACTAGACACTGCGAGATACAAAGGCGGGACACCACGAGTGTAGCTTCCCTTCCCGCAAAATAAAACTAGGTAAATGCACACACATACACACACACACACACACACACACACACACACACACACACACACACACACACACACACACACACACACACACACATATTGTCTATCTCATATTTCCACCTTTTCCTCTCCTCCTCCTCCTCCTCCTCCTCCTCCTCCTCCTCCTCCTCCTCTTCTTCTTCCTCTTTCTCCAATATTCGTCCTCTTCCTCTTTCATTTCTTCTTCCATTACCTCTTCTTCCTTAATTTCCTCTTCCTATTCCTCCTCCTCTTCCTCCTCCTCCTACTCCTCTTCCCCTATTCTCCCAGTGCTCAAGTCAGACATCCCTCCCCCCACCCCCACCCCTCCCCCGTAACTGCCCCCTCACCTGCCCTTGGGGGGGTCTTTAATTAGTGCCTCCTGCTACCTGCTGTTATAATACCTGCTTACCTGCTACAATACCTGTTGTTATAATACCTGCTTACAATACCTGTTGTTATAATATCTGCTTACCTGCTACAATAACTGCTGTTATGATACCTGCTTACCTGCTACAATACCTACTGTTATACCTGCTTACCTGCTAACCTTCTTTATATATATAAATATATATATATATATATATATATATATATATATATATATATATTTGCGTACGTGATAGTGTATTTGTGCCGAGGGGTCGGGACCCATTGGGGACCTTTTCAAGCCACTGGCCACGTCTTCGGACGCCAGAAAAAGTCGATAAATTGAAGAAGTTTTAATCTTTCTTCCACACGCAAAGTATAGGACGATGTTTCCATCTTGTATCTATTTATTTTTATTTATTTATCTATTTATTCTTAATACCCAGTGCTTATAAAGGCACTTTGGCGAATACATTTTAATTTATTTATTCATTATCATTTTTTCTTGATCATTATTATTATCTTATTGTTGTTTTGTTTTGGTAGGACACCCTGAGCCCTACTCATGGCACCGTAATCCTTATCGTAGGTAAGCGTAAGACGACGCTGATTGGTCGGGACTGGATGAGCTTATGAGAGCTTCGTAATGGAGTAGCTGGAAGAAGAAGGTTGTTATATAACGAAGTGAACGAAATCCTCCTCCTCTTCCTCCTCCTCCCCTCCTTCTCCTCGTCCTCCCCTCCTACTCCCTCTCCCAAGTCGTCTTATTCTTAGCTTCCTTTTCCTCCTACTCCTCCTCTTCCTCCTCTTCCTCTCCCACCCCTTTCCCCATTACCATCATCGTCTCTCTCTCTCTCTCTCTCTCTCTCTCTCTCTCTCTCTCTCTCTCTCTCTCTCTCTCTCTCTCTCTCAATTTACGTCTCATTTGCCTTCTAACTCTCTCCCTCCTCCTCCTCCTCCTCCTCCTCCTCCTCCTCCTCTTCCTCCTCCTCTTCCTCCTCCTCCTCTTCCTCCTCCTCCTCCTCCTCCTCCTCCTCCTCCTCCTCCTCCTCTTCCTCCTCCTCCTCTTCCTCCTCCTCCCCTTCCTCCTCCTTGTCCCCCTCCGACCTTGCTAGTGATTTGATAATAATTTTTCTCCCTTTTTGTTCTAATATTGGATTCGTTTTCTTTTTCTCCTCTTCTTCTCTTCTCCTCCTCTTCTTCTCTTCTCCTCCTCTTCTTCTCTTCTCCTCTTCTTCTCTTCTCCTCTTCTTCTCTTCTCCTCCCCTTCTTCTCTTCTCCTCCTCTTCTTCCTAATTTCATTCTCTTTCTCTTTATTAATTCCTTTTTTTTCTTCTATTCTCACGTTTTTTGTTTTTTATTTGTTTTTTTCTGTTTTTTTTTATTTTTTTATTTGTTTACGTTTTATTTGTTTGTTTCCTCCTCTTCCCCTAACTCTTTCTCCTCCTCTTCTTCCTCTTCATCCTCCTTCCTCTTCTTCTTCTTCCTCCTCTTCCTTCTCTTCCTCTTCCTCTTCTCCTCTTCCTCCTCTTCATCTTCCTTCTCCTCTTCCTCTTCCTCCTCCCCATTATCCTCCTCCCCTTCCTCTTCCTCCTCTTCATCTTCCTCTTTCTTCTCCTCTTCCTTCTTCTCTTTCTCTTCCTCCTCTTTTCCTCTTCCTCCTCTTCATCTTCCTTCTCCTCGTCCTCTTCCTCTTCCCCCTCCCCATTATCCTCCTCCCCTTCCTCTTCCTCCTCTTCATCTTCCTCTTTCTTCTCCTCTTCCTTCTCTTCCTCTTCCTCCTCCCCATTGTCTTCCTCTCCTTTCTCTTCCTCCTCCCCTTCTTCTTCTCCCTCCTTCTTTCCTCCTCTCCTCCTCTTCCCCCTTTCCTCTCTCCACCTCTCCTTCCCCTTCCTCCTCGTTCTTCCATACCTTCCTCTTCTTTATCATCCTCCCCTTCCTCTTCCTATTCCTCCTCTTGTTCCCCCTCTTCTTCCGTTTCCTCACCTTTCTCCAATTTTCCCTCCTCTTCTTCCTCTTTCCTCTTTCCTCTTCCTATCGCTCCTCCTCCTCCTCTTCTTCCCATTCGAGACCTACCTATGCTCCCATCTTCTTTTCCTCCTCCTCTTCCTCTTCTTTTTTCTCCTTTTTATCCTCTTTCTCCTCCTCCTCCTCTTCCTCCTTCTCTCTCTCCTCCTCCTCCTTCTATTCCTCCATCTCCTCCTCCCTCTCTAGGGATCATTGGAAACACTAGACCCTCTCCTCCACCTCCTCTTCCTCTTCCTCCTCCACCTCCTCTTCCTCTTCCTCCTCCTCTTCCTCCTCTTCTTCTGTCCTCTTTTCCACTTCCCTCTCCTACTCCAAATCTCCCCTCTTCCCTCCTCCTCCCTCCTCCTCCTCCTCCTCCTCCTCCTCTTCCTCCTCCTCTTCCTCTGTTCTCTTCCTCCTCTTCCTCTGTTCTCTTTTCCACTTACCTCTCCTCCTACTCCATCTCTTCCCTCTTTCCTCCTCTTCCTCCACTTCCTCTTCTTCCTCTTCTTCTCCTCCTCTTCTTCATTACCGTTGACTATACTTACAGCTTCTTTTCCTCCTCCTCTTCCTCCTCTTTCTCCACTTCTCCTCTTTCTATTATTCTTCCTCCATCTCTCCCTCCTCCTCCTCCTTCTCTTCCTCCATCTTCTTTTCTTCGTCTTCTTCCCTCTATTCCTGGTCTTCTTCTTCCTCCTCTTTCTCTTCCTCCTCCTCTTCTTCCTTCTATTCCTCATCAGTCTCTTCCTCTTCCTCCTCCCTCTCTAGGGAGCATTAGAAACGCTAGACCTCCTCCTCCTCTTTTTCCTCCTCCTCCTCTTCCTCTTCCTCTTTTTCGTCCTCTTCCTCTTCCTCCTCCTCCTCTTACTATTCCTCCTCTTACTACTCCTCTTTCTACTCCTCCTCTTCCTTCTCTTTCTCCTCCTCTTCCAACTCCTCCTCTTCCTACTCTTCTTCTTCCTCCTCTTCCTACCCTTCCTCAGTCTACTGTTCCCCCTCCTCCTCTTCCTACTCCTCCTCTTCCTACTCTTCCTCCTCTTCCTCTTCTTCCTCCTCCTCCTCCTCTTCCTCTTCTTCCCCTCCTCCTTTTCCTACTCCTCTTCCTACTGTTCCTTCTCCTCCTCCTCCTCCTCCTCTTCCTCCTCTACTTTCAGATTAGCTGATATGCTTCGTCATGCCTCTCCTCCGCCTCCTCATCCTCCTCTTCTCATCCTCATCTTTTCCCTCCTCTTCTCATCCTCCTCCTCTTCCTCTTCTATCTCCACCATCCCTCTTCCTTCATCTCCACCATCTCCTTTTCTATCCTCCTCACTATAGCTTGCATCATCTCCTCCTCCTCCTCCTCC
>NC_134806.1:47418509-47443509 GCF_046742065.1 Oratosquilla oratoria
TTTAATCCCCTTTCCGTGTGCATCTTAACCTTGTTAAGTTATGCCGGGTTAAATTAACCCGGGTTAAGTTAATCTGGGTTAAATTGAGGTGAGTTAACTTGAGCTGCGTTAAGCTAAACTGGGTAAAGATGGTCTCGATTAATGCTATTTTAGTTAAAGATCCCTCTTACACTTAATAGTTTTTATTCTGGCTTACGGCAGTTGATTTTATTCAGATAATAAGGTCCAGTCAGCAGATCTTTTGTATGTCTTGTCTGTGTGTGTGTGTGTGTGTGTGTGTGTGTGTGTGTGTGTGTGTGTGTGTGTGTGTGTGTGTGTGTGTGAGAGAGAGAGAGAGAGAGAGAGAGAGAGAGAGAGAGAGAGAGAGAGAGAGAGAGAGGCTTAGACAACTTACACTTTAGAAAGACAAAGAGTGCGGGGTGATCTAATAGAGGTATTCAAAGGAGTCAAGGGCTTTAACAAGGGTCATGTAAGCAAGGTCATCATATTCAGACAGGTCAGGACCCGTAGTAATGGGTTTAAACTGGACAAATTTAGGTTTAAGGAGGAAATGGGCAAGAACTGGTTTACCTAACAAGGTAGTTAACGAATGGAATAGACTCGGTAACGGCCAGGTAGTTAGTGAGAGCTGAAACAACAACTGGGGATGGCAGGCGGTAAGGGACATGGAACTGTCTAGTGTAGGCCTTAGAGTCTCTCGCAGTCTCCTCCATTTTTGTGTTCTTCCCCCCTTAAGAGAAAATGAGATGGATATATAGACGGGGACGACAGGTGGTAAAGGGACATGGAACTGCCGAGTGGTAGGCCTAAGCACCCGTCATCACACCTTCAAGAATCCCGTCAGTATTCTAGACTTTCCTTATAAGATATTTCAGCAATTTAGATAATATTCGTTGAACTTCTGTCTCTCTTCTCATGTGACATCTTGTCACTCTGTGACGACGACGCAAAGGTCATTTGACATTTGGAAAAAAAAAATTGAAAAATGGAAGACTGCAACCGACGTAGTTTCTACTCAAACGAACTCGTTTGAGTCGCGTAGGTGTGCGACAAGGAATTTAGAGTAGTTTCGCACTAGGGAAAGGGACCTAATGGGAAAGAATTTTGTTGTTCCATTCAAACCTGGGAGAGGGACCTGTTGGGAAAGAATTTTGTTGTTGCATTCGAACCAGGGAAAGGGACCTGTTGGGAAAGAATTTTGTTGTTGCATTCGAACCAGGGAAAGGGACCTGTTGGGAAAGAATTTTGTAGTTGTATTCGATCCGCCCCAGTGACATAATAGTCGGAGAGGGGGAGGGGAGAGCTAGCATAGCTATAGAGAGCAGAGAGCAAGAATAGAGAGTAGAGAGTGATAGAGAGCAGGGAGAGAGAACTCTTGTTTGCAAAAGTTGCCAACAGGTGGCTGTGATGTTGTTTGTTGGAAATTGTTTAGTGACACCAAAAAAGTCATGTCATCGTTAATTGAACGCTACAAAGTAGTTTCAACAACTTTGTCTAAGCTTTCTTAGGATCTTTGTGTGTTACAAAGAATTGCGTTAGCAAAGCACTGGCGTTGGTTACCATAGCAACAGATGTAAACAAAGTGACTCAGAGTGATTCTTCGTATGTGCTAATAAATACCAAGAATGATCAACAGAATGAAACTGAACTACGATAGTTTTCTATGTATTTATTAATAAATACTAACAATAAGCTTTATTTGTTAATAATAATAATAATAATAATAATAATAATAATATCCAATAGCACGTCATAATAAGCTAATTGCATCTCGACAATTTTCTGTTTGTCACTAAATATTGATAATGAGCAACAGCAAATCATAAGAAGCTTTTGATAATACGATCACGTGTGAATGTGGAGGCACACTGGGCATTTGTCGTTAGCATGCTACTCGCTTTTGCTATTTCGTTTGAGTAGCAACCACTTGGGTTACAATATTCCAGACTTCCGGAAGAACATCTCAACTAATTTGACGCCTTAATGTGTCGTCACACTAAGCACTTCTCGTTAGCATGTTACTTGCTTTTTGCAACTTCGTTTGAGTAGAAACGACCTCAATTGCTATCTTTTTTTCTTTTCATTTTTTCAAATTTCCGAATTCCAAATGGCTTTTGCGTCTGAGAAGTTTAATGACGAATTAAGAGGAAGTTAATCAACCTAGAATACCAATGTTAGACACAGAATTAGTCTATAATATTATTGTAACCCAAGGGGATGATCTCATAGAGGTATTCAAATGGATCAAGGGTTTTAACATAGGTAATGAAGGCAAGGTCATCATATTAAGACATCAGGGGAGAACTCGTAGTAATGGGTTTACATTGGACAAGTTTAGGTCTAGGAAGGAAATAGGGAAGAACCGGTTTACCTAACCGAGTGGTTAATTAACGAATGGAACAGACTTAGTAACCGTCAGGTAGTTAGTGAGCGCTGAAACTATATATAATTGGCCGTTTCAAAGAGAGGAAATAACTTAATGAAAAGGGATGACAGGTAGTAAAGGACATGGAACTGCCTAGTGTAGGCCCTATGGTCTCTTGCAGTCTCCTCCATTCTTATGCTTTCATCTTCAAAAGGGAAAATGAGACAATTTTATGGAATGTGGATGACAATTGGTAAGGGACATGGAACTGCCTAGTGTAGGCCCTATGGTCTCTTGCAGTCTGATATAAACCTTACCAGAGGAAAGTCATTAAAGCAAGTTAACATACTGAAAGAGTTTAATGTGGATGACAATTGGTAAGGGAAATGGAACTGCCTAGTGTAGGCCTTATGGTCTCTTGCAGTCTTATATAAACCTTACCAGAGGAAATTCATTAAAGCAAGTTAACATACTGAAAGGGTTTAATGAAGGAGTTTAATCGGGAAACCAGTTTAAGTGACACTAGACTTTAGTTTGCACCCTTAACTACGCGGTGAAGGCGATATTTTTCCTCCGACTGCTGGAGCAGATTTGCAGCCACCCGCAGCTTTAGGGAAGGAATCGGATATGCTGGAGGAAAATAAGTTTCCTCCAGCATATTAGAAGAGATTTTATGTCAATTGTTGATAAAAAAAATTTATATATATATATATATATATATATACATATATATATATATATATATATATATATATATATATATATATATAGTTTGGCATATGGATTTGACGGCGGAAAAAGTGCTGGAGGTGGGCGGTACTGCCGATGAATCGGAGGTTGGAGGAAAAATAGCCCAGTGTGATAACGCCTTTAGTGTAATATATATATATGTATATATATATATATATATATATATATACATATACATATGTATATACATATATATATATATATACATACATATATATATATATATATATATATCTATATATATATGTGTGTGTGTGTGTGCGTGCGTGCGTGCGTGCGTGCGTGTGTGTGTGTGTGTGTGCGTGCGTGTACGTGCGTGCGTGTATTCATCTTGGTCTTTTGAATCGCGTGTTGGACTCGTGATCGACAGCTATTTCCCTCCCGGAAGAGAGTTCTGAGCTCGTATGACCGACCTATGTGTGTGTGTGTGTGTGTGTGTGTGTGTGTGTGTGTGTGTGTGTGTGTGTGTGTGCATTCTGATTATTGGTACTAGTATGTTTCAATTTTATATAAAAAAGTAAATAAGGGGATTAAATGAGACACTGTAGCACTGTAATACTGTGGGTCTACTGTACTATTGGCACTGCAGCACAATTACATAGTTTACACTGTAATACCTTGACACTGGGATGCTGTGTTTTTTTTGGGAGTTTAATCTGCGTGGATCTGGTCCAGAGGGGCGTCACCAAACCTTGAAATGTTTCTTTACGAGTTAGATTTATTTTTCCTCTGCGTTACATGTCGGGAAAGTTCGAAAAACCAATATTGATACACCTTGAGGCGCTGAACTTCAAGAAGGAGATTACCATTGGATTTGGGTCCAATAATGGAGTTTTATCTTTGAACGATTCTTTTAGAACCGCAATGAAACATTATGGGGAAAGGAGTGTTTCTTCAATAGAACAAGCCCTTTGCTTTCGTTCATTTTCAGTATTGGTCGCACCTATAGACTGCAGCTTCATAAGTCTTTGGTGTTATTATTATTATTTATTATTATTGTTATTATTATTATTATTATTATTATTATTATTATTATTACTATTATTGTTGTTGTTATTATTATTTCTATTCTATTCTTATTTTATTCCTATTTGATATTTGTTTTGTTTGTTTTTTCGTTTTTTATTTTTCATTTTACTCTTACAGTTTTAGTTTATTTTCATTCTCATTAATTTTTTACTTAATTGGATCTTATTTCAGTTTAACATTTTATTTTATTTATTAATTTATGTTTTCATCGTTTAATTATTGCTTCTCAAAGGCTTTTTCCATTGTATAGTATCAAAGGGCTCAGCGAGATCCACGAATACAGACTCCGAGCTTTGGACCACGTGCCGAACTCGTGATCGACAGATATCACCCTATCGGATGAGAGCTCAGAAGTCACATAGTCTGATCTATAAGTAACGCTACCTTACACACACACACACCACACACACACACACACACACACACACACACACACACACACACACACACACACACACACACACACACACACACACACACACACACACACAACACGTCACATTGCTCAAAGGGGACTAGTAACGGCTTGCAGAATTGTGAGGGTTTTTTCGCTCTAAGCAGGGAACGGGGATCGTTGACAGCCGCTGTGAAGATGCGGGTTTTCCAATCAGTGAAAATCAAAGCAACTTTTGTTATTATTATCATTATTATTATTTTATTATTATTATTATTATTATTATTATTATTATTATTATTATTATTATTATCATTATTTTGAGTAATTATTATTCTCATTGATATTACTATAATTTTTAATATCATTATTATAGAAGTTATTATTATCATTACTATTATCATTATCATAATAATTATTATTATTAGTAGTAGTTGTAGTAGTAGTAGTATTACTATCGTATCAATTATCATCATCAACATTATTATTATAACTTTTAACCTGAGCACATCAACAGCAATTCATAACACACAACATTTCCGACTGTATCCATGGCTTGCGCGGTGACGTCATCAAGGTTGGGTTGGATGATGTCGCCGTAGACGGGGGCGGATGGATGGATGCATGGATGGATGGATGGATGGGTGGGTGGGTGGTTGGATGGATGCCTAGGAGATCTAGAATGCCATCTCCTAGACGATTTAGTTGGTCGCCATGCAGGGTAATTAATTATATCACTCCTAAAAACTCTCTTCAGCAGTTCTTGGAAGAGAGAGGGAGAGAGAGAGAGGAGGGAGAGAGAGAATGTGAGATTCACTATACTCTTGGATCAATGTGAGTGATTCACCATCACGGTCTTATATCACGTGTTGGACTCGTGATCGACAGCTATTACCCACCCGGATAAGAGCTCAGAGCTCATACATGACCCGATGTACGGATAATGTGATCTTGCGCGCGCGCACACACACCCACGCGCACACACACACACACACACACACACACACACACACACACACACACACACACACACACACACACACACACACACACACACACACACACAGACAAACTCCTTGCCCATCAGACCGGGGTACCTGTTTGCATTGCTTTGATGATTTTAAGCCCTGGGCGGGGATCGAACCCAGACCGCCGAGCTAGCTGACGAAGTCGGCACCACTACACCAGCAAGCGGGTGTCTTGTGACCAACAGCTACTGCCCTTCCGAACGAGAGCCTGTTACTGTGACCTTGTGCGCTCTTTACACTCTTTGTCCCTTGCCCAAGGGGGGTAGTAACGGTGGATGGGATAAAAAAAATTCTGCTTGTGTGTGTTCTTTTTATCTTGTTTTTGATAAAAGGTTTCTTCTTTGGGTTAATTTTTTTCGTTTTTTATTAGTTATCATTTATTATTTGTTATCTATTTATTATAATTTATATTGTTATGAATTATTTGACAAATGTTTCCTCGAGTTGAAAAAAAAAAGACAAACGTTTCCTCTTAGGTTGAAACAATCGACAAACGTTTCATCTTAGGCTGATTTTCTAACAAACGTTTCATCTTGGGCTAAGACAAAGGTTTCGTAAGACGAAACAAATAGACGAACGTTTTCTCCCTCCCTCCCGGGTGCATAGGTCGACCTCGTTAAGGCGTAGTAAACGCACTCTCACTTATTTCCCGTGAGAAAGTGAGAGCGTGGTTGAGTCCCACTGAAATCTCACGAAACCAGATTTTGGTCGGATATCGTCTCCAACGCTTTTATCCGTGAGGTTGTCGTAGTTATTGTTATCATTATTTATTATCATTATTATTATCATTATTATTATTATTATTATTATTATTATTTATTATCATTGTTTTTTTTATCAGTCTGCGTGGACCTGCTCCGTAGGGGTGCCACCAAACCCTGTAATATTTCTTTACGAGTTAACGGAAGTATTTTTTATAACAGTGTCGACGAAATTTTGGTCACGGCTGGACATAATGATACAGAAGGAATGGACGAAGATTGGAATCGTCTGTGGCTGATTAGGAAGTGATTAGAAAGGGATTAGGGTGAGCAGAAGTTGAAGTGGATGGGGTTAGGTTATGGTTTGGTTAGGTTAGGTTAGGTTAGGTCATGTAGGTTAGCTAAAGACATATCAGGTCAGGTCAGGGGATGTCAAGTTAGATTGTGATAGGTCAGGGTAGGTCATGTTAAATCAGGTCAGGTCAGGGGTCAGGTCAGATAGGTTAGTTCAGGTCAAGTTAGGACAGGTTAGGTTAGGTCAGGTTGGGATAGGTTATGTCAGGTTAGGTTAGCATAGGTTAGGTCAGGTCAGAATAAGTTAAGTCGGATCAAGTTAGGATAGGTTAGGATAGGTCATGTTAGGATAGGCTATGGTCAGGTTAGGTTAGGTAAGGTCAGAATATGTTAGGACAAGTTAGGCTAGGTTAGGTGAGGTCAGAATAAGTTAGGTCAAGTTAGGCTAGCTTAGGTCAGGTCAAGTTCAATAAGGTGGAACACGATCAAGGGAGGGATTGGTGGGACGGAGTAGAGTTATAAATTAGGTTAGTTAAGTTAGTTAAGCTTTGATAAGGTTAATTTCTGCGTAGGTGGAGCAGTCGTATAGGGAGTTAGCTTAGGCTAGGTTAAGTGAAGGCAAGTTAGGCTTGGTTGGGATAAGGGCTTATCACACTGGGATATTTTTCCTCCGACATCCTACCACCAACCTTCATTTGAACAACTAGAATGTGAATTCTCTTACGGAAATCTAGACTTATCTAAGAACACTTCAACAGTGTGTCTAACATTCGTCTAGATTTACAATCTTCTAGTTCATCCTTCCGCTTTGCTAGACGGAAAGATAATTTGACGGTTGGAGATTTGAAAATTCAAATATTGTAACCGTTTTGACTCCAACGAACTCTCAACCGCCTAGATTTCTGTTTGTGACGTTATATTCAAACGGAGGTTGGAGGTAGTATGTCGGCGGTAAAAAAGCCCACTGTGATAACCCGTTGAGGTCATCAAGTGTCGGCCGTGACGTCATCGGTGGACACAAACAAGCCGCCGTACAGTCGGGAACAAAAGCGTCACAGCAATTTCCTCCACAAACAGAACTAAATTATATATGATTTACTACTTTCCACACTCACTATGAAACATTCAATTTGCCGTGAGACAATGGAGCTTTTGGCTTGCCGTGAGACAGTGGAGCTTTCGACTTGCCGTGAGACAGTGGAGCTTTCGACTTGCCGTGAGATAGTGGAGCATTCGACTTGCCGTGAGACTGAATCATTCGACCTATCGTGTGACAACTAAATATTCAATTTGCCGTGAGACATTCGATTTGCCGTGAGATATTGGAGCTTTCGACTTGCCGTGAGACAGTGGAGCATTCGACTTGGCTTGAGACTGAATCATTCGACCTATTGTGAGACAACGGAAGATTCTACTTGCCGTGAGACAGTGAGGCATTCTGTTTGCTGTGAGATATTGGTTCTTTCGATTTGCCAGTGAGACAGTGAAGTATTCTATCTACCGTGAGACAGTGAAGCTTTCGACTTACCGTGAGACATTGGAACTTTCGACTTGCCGTGAGACATTAGAGCTTTTGACTTGCCGTGAGACAATGGAATATTCTACTTGCTGTGAGACAACGGGATACTCTACTTTCCGTGAGACAGTGAAGCATTGGACTTGCCGTGAGACAATGGAGCATTCGACTTGCCGTGAGACAACGGGAGATTCTATTTACCGTGAGACAACGGAGGATTTTACTTTCCATGAGACAGTGAACCATTCGATTTGCCGTGAGATATTTGATCTTTTGACTTGCCGTGAGACAACGGGAGATTCGACTTGCCGTGAGCTATTGGATCTTTTGACTTGCCGTAAGACAACGGGAGATTCGACTTACCGTGAGACATCGGAGCATTCCGTGAGACGCATTTCCTCTCACCGCCGTGAGAGGAAACCCTTAATACAAAATACTCTTTGACCGGAGACGGGGAATTAGGTCGAAACTTGTGTGCAAGACTGTACCTCCTAATTAGCGGCGAACACACGCACACACACACACACACACACACACACACACACACACACACACACACACACACACACACACACACACACACACACACACACACACACACACACACACACACACTAGACAACGCTCGAGATCCGATCTCCTAGAGATGTACGTTTAATAATGATGCCCGCTCCGATACAGAGGGGCAAGGCAGGGAGGAGATAGGAGATAGGGAGGAGATGGGAAGAGATAGGGAGGAGGTGGAAGGAGTTGGGAAGAGATAGGAAGGAAGTGGGGGAGATAGGAAGGAGTTAGGGGAGATAGGAAGGAGATGGGAGGAGGTATGAGATAGGAGGTAGGGAGGAGGTAGGAGATAGGGAGGTACAAGGAGATAGGAAGGAGATGGGAGGAGGTATGAGATAGGAAGGAGATGGGAGAAGATAGGAAGAGGTATGAGATAGGGAGGATATAGGAAGATGGGAGGAGATAGGGAGTGTATGGATTAACATACCTCACAATCTGCCACAGATTAATAGTTATTTTTATTTATTTATTTATATATTCATTTATTATTATCTATTTGATTTGATTTGATTTTATCCTTTTTATTTTATTTTTATTTTTTCTTATTTATTTTATTATTATTATTATTATTTTTTTTTTTTTTTTTTTTTTTTTTTTATGAAGTCATTCATGGAGTCTGTACTCATATTTTCAATCCCATTCCCACCCCTTAAGGCGTTATCACACTGGGCTATTTTTCCTCCAACCTCCGATTCATCGGCGGTACCACCCACCTCCAGTACTTTTCCCGCCGTAAAATCACTACTACGGCAAGCTATTGTTTTCTCAATAGTTTACGTAGAATGTTATTTGATATGCTGGAGGAAGTTTATTTTCCTTCAGCATATTTTCCTCCAGCATATCAGGTTCTCTCCCGGAAGGTGCGGGCTTCACATCTGCTCCAACAGTCGGAGGAAATTTTGCCCAGTGTGATACCGCCATAGGTGAAGGAGAGGAAGAATGAGTGAAGGTAGAGAGAGGACGTCTAATTAGGTCAGGCGACGACGCCGAGATTCTGCAGGATGATCTCAACAAATTGTTCACGTGTTCGGTGAAATGGCAAATGGACTTCAATATCTCAAAGTGCAGCGTGTTAAACGTAGGGCTACACAACTCCGAAAACAGATATAGCTTAGATAACACGTTTTTTAGATAAAACCGAGTGCGAGAGAGACTTGCGAGTGCTAGTGAGTCCTGACCTTAAATCCAGGAAATAGTGTATTAGCGCCAGGAATAAAGCTAACAGAGTACTAGGTTTCATTGCTAGGACAGTTACGAATAAAAGTGCAGAGGTAATTATCAAAATCAATCCTTGACTATGCGGTACAATTTTGGTCTCCGTCTTATAGAATGAAAATCAATTCACTAAAATCAATAACAGAAGAGAATGACCAAAGTGATACATGGACTCATAAATTTACCTTACGAAGAGAGGCTTGGGCCCCTAAACTTACACTCCCTAGAAAGACGCAGAATGCGGGGTGATCTAATAGAGGTGTTCAAGTGGATCAAAGGCTTTAACAAGGGTGACGCAAACAAGGTCATCATATTAAGACAACAGGGCAGGACACGCAGTAATGGATTTCAACTGGACAAATTTAGATTTAAGAAGGAAATAGTTAAGAATTTGTTTACTAATAGGGTGGTCGACGAATGGAATAGACTTAGTAACCATGTAGTGAGCGCTGAAACTATCAGTTGTTTTAAAAAAAACGTGAGACAGCTCTATGGATGGGGATGACAGGTGGTAATGGACATGGAACTGCCTAGTGTAGGCCTTATGGTCTCTTGCAGTCTCCTTCATTCTTATGTTCCTATGTATACTTAACTAAAGAAGAAAGGAGAGAGGGGAAGGAGGAGAGGGGGAAGAGGAGGAGAGGAGAAAGAAAAGGGAGAGGAGGAGGAGGAGGAAGAAGAGAAGGAGAAGGAGGAGAGGAGAAAGAAAAGGGATAAGAGGAGGAGGAAGAGAAGGAGAGGAGGGAAGGGGGAGGATATAGAGAGGAGGGATGGAGTAGAGAAGGAAAAGGAGGAAGAGGTGGGAAGAAGAGAAGACAAGGAGGAGGGAGAGGGTAGTAAGAGGAAGAGAATGAGGAGAAGATAGGAGGAGGAAGAGAATGAGAAGGATATTTAGAGGTTGGAGGGGGGGAGGAGGAGGAGGCGGAGTAAAGGAGGAGGAGGAGGAGCGATGGATGGGCGAGGGGGAAGGGGCAGAAGAAGTGTAGATAATCGAAGAGATGGTAATGAAAGGGAGGGGGAGAGAGAGTGTGTAGCGAATGGAGGGAGGAAGGAAGGAAGGAAGGGAGAGAAGAAGGAAGGAAAGGAGGGAGGAAGGAAAGGAAGGGAAGAAGGAAGGAAGGGAAGAAGTGAGGAAGGAAGGGAAGAAGGAAGGAAGGGAGGAAAGAGGGAAGGAAGGAAGGAAGAGAAGAAGGGAGGAAGAAAGGGATGAGGGAAGGGACTGTGTGTGTGTGTGTGTGTGTGTGTGTGTGTGTGTGTGTGTGTGTGTGTGTGTGTTTACCTAGTTGTAACATACAGGACAAGGTATGCTCACAGGATTCCATCTCCCTTCTATATTGGGTGTGTGTGTGTGTGTGTGTGTGTGTGTGTGTGTGTGTGTGTGTGTGTGTGTGTGTGTGTGTGTGTGTGTGTGTCGCCGCGAATTTGGGGTTAGGGGGGTTTGTTTTAATACTATGTAGTGCCCTAAAGAGTACGAATATGAAATAGATATAACTTAAAATAAAAATCAATGGTTCCAAGACACACTCCATAGAAACTCAAAACTCAGAACTAATAAATAGATAAATTCAGAAATAAAAAAAGGACTCCTAAAGGACTACGAAAAAAAAAGTCTTTTCGAATTTTTTTATATATGTATATTTTTTTTTTCTAAAAAAAGAGAAAATGTGGCTTCGGCTTGCACCCTATCCGGCTTACTCTTTCGTGTTATATGAAAAAAAAAAAAAAAGAAAGAATCTGAAAACGGAAAAAAACCTGCTTCTGCCTTGCCCCATCCGCATTATGCCAAACCACGATCAGTCGAACTCGGAGAAGCTGACCTTCCATTTGATTCCACACAGGACCTCCAACTCCGAATCACTCCAAAACCCAGAGGTCTTTGGAGCGTGAGTCTACGTGAGACTTTGGGTATTTTATAACGACTTTCGTGAGACTCCGTGAGACCCTCCGAAAGATTCACCGAAAGTGTCTTCAAGGACGTCGTGAGTTGTCTCCAGAGAGCCCGTGAGACTGACCCAAGTCTCCAAAAAGCCCGTGATACAGTTTCAAAAACCCGTGAGACCACTCCAAAAATTGTGAGACTACCCCCGAGAAACGCGTGAGATCATTCCAAAAATCGTGATACCACTAAAAAAAAAAAAAGCTCGTGATACCACAAAAAAACGTGAGACTGACCCAAGTCTCTAAAAAGCCCGTGAGACCCTGCAAAAACCGTGATACCACTCCAAAAAGCCCGTGAGAGTGACCCAGGTCTCCAAACAACCCGTGAGACTCGCCAAAAGTGTCTTCAAGAACCCCGTGAGACTCGGCGGAAATCACCTCGTGAATTGTCTCCAAAGACCCCGGGAGACTATTCCGTGAGACGCCCTGTCCCCATTAGACATCAAGTGTCACTTCGGAAGTCCTCTTCGAGTTTTTCGAGGTCCTCCTTCAGCTCTTCAAGGTTCTACTCGAGGCTGAGCTCCTCCTCTTCTTCCACCACCTCCTCCTCCTCAAGACGTCTTTGAGGTCGACCTCGAGGCTAAGGTCCTCCTCCTCCAGCATCACCTCCTCCTCTTCCTTTTCCTCTTCCTCCTCCTCAAAACGTATATTATGAAAGCCAGAAGCATCAGCCTTAGTCCCCCTCCAATACTTCGCCCTACCTCCTCCTCGTACCTCTCGCCTCAACACTCGGCACCTCCGTCCCCCTCGGCGCCGCCTCCTCCATCCACCCCGCCCTCGGAGGAGAACTCGATCGCCCTCCAAACAGAACCTCTCCCGCCCTCCAACTCCCCGTCACCCTCCAAGGAGCTCTGTACCAAGAGGGCCTCCTCTCTACCTGGGGTCACCGAGGGCGTGGGCTGCGTGGGCGTCATGTGGGCGTACGGGTGCGGGTGCCGGCTGATGTGGGTGCGCGCCCTCGTGCGCATCAAGCGAGGGGCGCGAGTGCGACAAGAGAAGCGAAGACATTCGCTTCTGGACTTCATGAGGCTTCAGCGTCATGCCTTCCTGAACAACCTTCCTCAAGTCTTCACTGCAGATATGGTCTGTGTGTCTCTTCTCGAGGCGTGGGGCAGGAACAGAGGGGCATCCCAGCCACTTCTACTTCTTTCGTGGCGTTATCACACTGGTCTGTTTTTCCTCCGACTGTCGGAGCAAACTTACAGCCCGCAGTCTTCGGGAAGGAATCTGATAACTGCTGGAGGAAAATCATTTTCCTCCAGCACAATATCAAATGGCATTCTATATATTTTTCTTGAAAAAAAAAATCCGTAGTGATTTGACGGCGGAAAAAGTACTGGAGGTGGGCGGTGCCGCCGATGAATCGGAGGTCGGAGGAAAAAAAGCCCAGTGTGATAACCCCTTTCAGCACGGACATGTATGTCGAGGAGGCTTAACTTGAAACCAGTAAAAGTGGCGTCGATGCCCCTCTGTTCCTGGATGCCTCGTTATCTGAAGTATTGATTGTGTGTGTGTGGAGAATGTGGAGTGAAAGATATTGTGGAGGCTTTGGTAAAAGAGAGGAAGTGGAATTGCACAAACAAGTTAGTACGAACGACTGATGAGCGATGGAGCAAGTATGTTTATCTGACTGGAAGCCGCGAGATGGGAAGCGTGCAAGAGGGAGACCAGACAGGAAGTGGAGAGAGAGAGAGAGAGAGAGAAGTTTGCAGGAGTGACGTGGCAGAGGTTGGCGAAGTCTTGTGAGTCTTGGGATGGTATGAATGAGGCTGTGTGTACATCTGTGTACGTGTGATGTGTTTTGTTTTTATGGGGTGTATCCTGTGTGCACGTGTGTGCGCGCGCGTGTGTGTGTGTATGTGTACGTGCTAGGTGTAGGTGTAGGTGAGCACGTGTGGGTGTATGTATACGTGTGCGCATGCAGGTGTTTACGTGTGTGTGTGTGTGTGTGTGTGTGTGTGTGTGTGTGTGTGTGTAACCTACTTACACTCATGGCGTTCCGTCTCTTTATACGATTATCGTTGAACGATGATCGTTCATGGCTGAACGATGATCGTCAAACGATTATCTAGACCCCTGGTTCTTTTGTTTTTGAGTGGAATGGGGTTGTTTGGCTTCGAACTGAAGCAAAGCACGAACGAGGATAACGAGGACGATCATCATTTTGACCCAATTAATGATGACGTCAGTAGTTAGGTAGTCAGGAGGACGCGTGTCATGGTGACAGGAGGAGGAGGAGGAGGAGGAGGAGGAGAAGGCTCAAGATAAGTCACACCGAACAAAACGAGCTTTTATCAAATTCCTACTCAAATGTGTGTTCGTGTGTGTGTGTGTGTGTGTGTGTGTGTGTGTGTGTGTGTGTGTATGTGTGTGTGTGTGTGTGTACGTGTGTGTGTGTGTGAATCTGTGTGTGTACGTGTGTGTGTGTGTGTGTGAATCTGTGTGTGTACGTGTATTTGTGTGTGTGAATCTCTGTGTGTACGTGTATTTGTGTGTGTGGTTGTATGTATTTGTGTGTGTGCTTTTATGTGTGTATTTGTGTGTGTGCGTGTATTTGTGTGTGTGCTTTTATGTGTGTATTTGTGTGTGTGCGTGTATTTGTGTGTGTGCTTGTATGTGTGTATCTGTGTGTGTACTTGTATGTGTGTATGTGGGTGTGTTTGTAAGGTATGTGTGTGTGCTTATATGTGTGTATGTGGGTGTGTTTGTGCAGTATGTGTGTGTGTATGTGTGCGCATATGTGTATATGATATTTTATTGAAATGGAATGTATCTCAGGTAGAATTTTTTTATGTATTGTTTTATAATATACTTCTGATTAAGGATTCTTTACACAAATTTTTACATTTCTATTTTACTATGTATACGAATGATTTCGAATACCATTATTGTTGTTTTTATTCTCATTGCATTTTTTGCGTCCCTTAATTTAGTCTTCAATAATTGGATGTATGTTTTATCGTGTATATATTCATAAACGGGTGCTCACATCACATACACACGCACACACACACACACACACACACACACACACATTTATTGTGCCCTATATGTAATTTATAACCTTCATTACTTCATATTAATTGCTGATAAATATAAGCTCTATACGCAGATGCCTATGTAAAGCTACACACATTTATACACACGCGTGTGTGTGTGTGCGCGCAAGCGCGTGGTTGTTTGTGTGAGTTTCACTTTGACCTCCACAGCGAAGGATTATTGATAAGACGAGACGGGATTGATTCGGACTTTCCCCCTTCTCCCTCCTCCTCCCACTCTCCCTCCTCCCCCACTCCCTCCTCCCCCACCCCCTCTCCCTCCTTCGTCTCTGCCTCCCTCTCCCTTATACCCGTAAAACCTAAGATTGATGCCCTAGCGGATGTACCAGCGCTGTAGACTCACACACACACACACACACACACACACACACACACACACACACACACACACACACACACACACACACACACACACACACACACACACACACACACACACACACACACACTCACTCACATACACACATATATAAAGATTACACACACATGGAGATTCTTCGACAAAAAAGACACACACACATACCATTTTCTTTACCGATCCTTAGGATGAAGAATTCTCGTTGCATCAATTCCCCAGTTCAATGTACAGTCACGACCAAAAGTTTTAACCCTCCACTCAGATTATTTTACGACACAAATTTAAAATTCTTTGTTTGACAGCTTTACCAATCCAAGAAAATGGTGTGACTGTACGCTAGATACTGCATAAGAAAATATTCAATAAAGAAAATACACTGACGTTGTAATATGGGTAAAAAAATTTGCTCCTGACTGTGTATGTATCTGATACCCTCTACTTATGGAAACCCTGTATATAACTCGCCCACAGTCTTTTTCAGATCATCCACAAACTCTACTGTGTCTGTAAATATGCAATTCCATAGACAGACACATTATTCACACGTATTTGTACATGTACATACGTGTGCGTGTATATGTGTAGTTAGGTGGATGTGATTGCACGTGTGTGTCTATAGGCACATATGTGCGGTCTTTGTTATATATATATATATATATATATATATATATATATATATACATATATATATATATATACATATATATATATATATATATATATATATATATATATATATGTATGTATGTATGTATGTATGTACGCTATGTACATCAATGGAAGATTTCACGGGTGGTATGTGAAACACGGCGGGTCAATCCCGTAGAGTATGCGGCCGGATTCTGTGATCTCGGTACTGAAGCAAGCCAGGGGTTACAGAGAACGAATGGAGGGACGGGGGAGGGGGGGGAGGGGGAGGTTAAATTGAGAATAGATTGATCGAGATGATAAGGTTTAATGACGCTAACTCAGATCATAGAAGATGTCATCTAGGTCCTTACAAGAAAGTTAATCTTAATACAGAACATTGACCTTACTTCAGGGTGACCAGTGTCACTGAAGGAACACTGAAACCTCCTTCTCTTCCTGCTCCTCCTCTTCTTCCTCCTCCTCCTCCTCTTCCTCTTCCTTCTACTCCTCCTCTTCCTACTCCTCCTCTTCCTCCTCTTCCTTCTCCTCCTCTTCCTCCTACTTTTCCTCCTCTACCTGCTCCTCCTCCTTCTGCTCCCGAAACCTCCTCCTCCTCCTCTTCCTACTCCTCCTAGTACTTCTCATCGTCCTCCTCCTTGTCCTCATCATCCTCATTCTTGTCCTTCTCCTCATTCTCATCCTCCTCCTCGTCCTCCCCCTTGTCCTCCTCCTTGTCCTTCTCGTTCTCATCTTCCTCCTCGTCTACCTCCTCCTCCTCCTCCTACTCCTGAAACCTCCTCCTCCTCCTCCTCCTCCTCCTACTCCTGAAAGCTCCTCCTCCTCCTCCTCCCACTCCTGATAAACCTCCTCCTCCTCCTCCTACTCCTGAAACCTCCTCCTCCTCCTCCTCCTACTCCTATTCCTAGTACTTCTCATCGTCCTCCTCCTTGTCCTCCTCATCATCATCCTTGTCCTTCTCCTCGTTCTTCTCCTCCTTTTCTTCGTTCTCCTCCTCTTCCTCTTCTTTCTCGTCCTTCTCTACCTATTCCTCCTCCTCTTCCTCCTCCTTCTATTCCTGCTGTCCTCTTCCTCTTCCTCGTCTTCCATCTCCTCCGCTTATTCCTCCTCCTCCTTCACTTCCTTCTCCTCCTCCTCTTCCTCCTCCCCCTCCTTGTCCTTTTCTTCCTCTTCATCGACCTCCTCTTTATCTTGCTTGTTCTCATCCTCCTCCCCTCCCTCCTTCTCCTCCTCTTTCTCCTCCTCCTCTTTCTCCTCCTCTTTCTCCTCTTTTTCCTCCTCTCCCTCCTCATCCTCTTCCTCGTCCTTCTCCTCTTCCTCATAATCATCCATGTCCTGATCCTCGTTCTCATCCTCATCCTCCTCGCCCTCCTCTTCTTCCTCCACCTCCTCGTCCTCTTCCTCCTCCACCTCTTCGTCCTCTTCCTCGTCCTCCTCCTCCTCCTCCTCCTCTTCCTCCTTCTCGCCCTCCTCCTCATCTTCCTCGTCCTCCTCCTCATCGTCCTCCTCTTTGTCCTCCTCTTCCTTCTCTTTCTCCTCTTCTTCCTCGTCCTCCTCTTATTCCTCCTCATCTTCCTCGTCCTTCTTCTCAACTTATTCCTCCACCCACTCTTCCTCGTCCTCCTTGCCCTTCACCCATTCCTCCTCTTCTTCCTCCTCTTCCCCCTCCTCCTCCTCCTCTTCCCCCTCCTCCTCCTCCTCCTCCTCCTCCTCCTCCTCCTCCTTCTGTACCTCCTCCTCTTCCTCCTCTTTCTCCTTTTCCTCGTCCTCCTTCTCTTCATCTTCCTCCTTTTCCACCTCGTCATCTCCTTCGTCCTCTTCCTCCTCTTCCTCGTCCTCCTCCTTCTCCTCCTCTTCCTCTTCTTCCTCCCCTCCCCGTTCCTCTTCCTCCTCGTCCTCCTCCTCTTTCTCAACTTCTCCTCTGCCTCCTTCTCTTGCTCTTCCTCCTCCTCCCCGTCCTCCTCCTCCTCTTCCTCCTCTTCCTCTTCTTCCTCCTCCCCTCCCCGTTCCTCTTTCTCCTCGTCCTCCTCCTCCTCTTCCTCAACTTCTCTTCTGCCTCCTCCTGCTCTTCTTCCTCCTCCCCTCCCCGTTCCTCTTTCTCCTCGTCCTCCTCCTCCTCTTCCTCAACTTCTCTTCTGCCTCCTCCTGCTCTTCTTCCTCCTCCTCCTCTTCCTCCTCCTCCTCCTCCTCCTCTTCCTCCTCTTCCTTCCCTGAAACCCTCTTGTCATTCTCATCCATCTAATATTTCCTGTTTTTACATCTCTACTATCTCTCAATACAAGGGTTCGAATCCCGCAATCCTACCCAAACAGTTCCCAGAGCAGGATATCCTAGGGCAAAGGTGACGGCCTCTTCGTGCCTCTAGTCGTAAGGGGTTCGAATCCCGCACTCCTGTTCAATCCCAGTGACTGTAGTTCCCAACAGCGTCACATAAACCTAAGGCAGCGTCAATCGGATCTAATTAATCCAGGCTCGATTATCCACGAAAATATCCAGGTCTCGATTCCTAGACACGGTTCGAATCCCGCACTCGTGTCCAATCTCAGTGACTGTGTTACCCTCTTCCTCCTAGTTCCTCGTCCTCATCGTCCTCCTCCTCCTCCTCCTCCCCTTGTCCCCCTCCTCTTCCTCGTCCTCCTCCTCTTCCTCCTCTTCCTCTTCCTCCTCATTCTCATTCAGATTAAACGTAAAACAACACAAGCTGGATGTAATTAATCCATTCTCACAAATCCACGTAAACATCCACGCCTTGAATTCCTAGACACGGGTTCGAATCCTGCACTTATTCACAAAAACATTCTGATTTTGATTCCTATACAGTACAATAGGATAGGAATCCTTGTGACGTAGGAAGGGGGCGGGGCCAGAGGGGCAAAGGAGCCGTCTGATTGGTCGGCGACGGACGCCCGTCGGCCAATCACCGTCGTGATCGCTGTCGACGTCAAATGAAGGCGTTGCTTCGATCGCATGGAGTGCCTCTTTGTTTGTCCTCTCTCTCTCTTTCTCTCTCTCTCTCTCTCTCTCTCTCTCTCTCTCTCTCTCTCTCTCTCTCTCTCGTTCTCTCTGCTCTCTCTCTCTTTCTCTCTCTCTCTCTCTCTCTCTCTCTCTCGTTCTCTCTGCTCTCTCTCTCTTTCTCTCTCTCTCTCTGCTCTCTCTCTTTCTCTCTCTGCTCTCTCTCTCTCTCTCTCTCTCTCTCTCTCTCTCTCTCTCTCTCTCTGTCTCTCTTTCGTTCTCTCTGCTCTCTTTCGTTCTCTCTGTCTCTCTCTCTGCTCTCTCGCTCGCTTTCTTTCGTTCTCTCTCTCTCTCTGTCTGTCTGTCTCTGTCTATCTATTTCATTCTCTCTCTCTGCTCTCTCTGTCTCTCTTTCTCTCTCTCTATCTCCCTCTGCTCTCGCTCTCTCTGCCTATCTCTGTATACTTTCTTGGTTGATTTACTATGTAGTATTATTTCTCTCATTCTGTGTGTGTGTGTGTGTGTGTGTGTGTGTGTATGTATGTACTCTTAGTTAATTTATTTCATGATATAATTTCTCTCTCCCTTTGTGTTCTCGCTCTTTGTATGTTCTCTTAGTCCATTTATTTTGTGGTATTATCTCTCTCTCTCTCTCTCTCTCCCTCTCTCTCTCTCTCTCTCTCTCTCTCTCTCTCTCTCTCTCTCTCTCTCTCTCTCTCTCTCTCTCTCTCTCTCTCTCTCTCTCTCTCTCTCTCTCTGCCTCGATTAATGGTTTTATTCGGATCCAGACTCCTGTCGGGAAGGGGAGGAGGAAGAGGTGGAGGAGGATGAGGGGATGAAAGGGGGAGGGGAGGGGAGAGAAAGCGAGGGATGGAGGAGGGAGAAGGGGAGATGTGGAATGACGGGGAGGAGAGGGGAGAGGGGGAGAAGGAGTGGGGGATGGGGAGGGGGAGAAGGAGAGGGGGAGACAGAGAAGATGAGAGAGGGGGAGTGGGAGAAGGAGAGAGGTGGAGAAGGAGGAGGAAAGGGAGGGATGGAGGAGAAGGAAGAGGAGGAGGAGGAGGGGGAGGAGGAGGGGGAGGAGGAGGAGGAGGAGGAGGGGTGAAGGACCGGGAACGAAGGAGTAGGAGGGGAGGGAGGGGGAGGGGGAGGAGGGGGAATACAGAAGACATTTCAGATGACACCATTTTAGGATCCATTTACGGGATGAGGCGTGAGAGAGAGAGAGAGAGAGAGAGAGAGAGATTTGTATTCGATATCCAGCGCTTCTACCTTTTGGGAACAGAAGAGGAGGAGGAGGAGGAAGAAGTGGTGATAGTGTGAAGAGGACGAGGAGGAGTAGGGGGAGGAAGAGACGTTGGTTGGGGTCAAGGCTTCAGAAGAAGAGGAGGAGGAGGAGGAGGAGGAGGAGAAGAAGAGGGTTGATGTGGAGGTAGTTTTCTGAATAGGAAGAGGACGAAAAGGACAAGGGAGAACAATAGGAGGAAGAGGAGAAGGAGAAGAAGGAAGAGGAGGAGGAGAAGGAGGAAGTAGTGTTTGTAGTGGGCGTGGGGGGAAGACCATTAGAGACTGAGATGAGTAGGGTGAGGGAGAGCGGAGGGAGGAGGCGAGAGGAGGGTGAGGGAGAGCGGAGGGAGGAGGCGAGAGAGAGCGACACAGTTGTTAGAAAAAAACAAAATTTATATTTCTTAAACTTCAAAATATTATTTAACTTTATTTCAACGTTAAACAGAATAAAATAATTTAGATTTACCACATACCTAACCGGATTAACCGGAAAGATCGTTAACCCTCTGGGAGTAAGGGTGGGCAACCTTTTCGAGTGCGCGTGCTAAAATCAGGCAAATCTTTGATACATTTTCTTTCGCGTGCCAACGGAGTACATTGATTATGGTAGGCCTACTACTGTACACACGAGTATGTACCGACCCCCTCCCTCCCTCCCCACTCTCCAGCTCCCAGGAGGGGCCCCGGCCAATCCGCCTCCGGGCGTAGTAGGCGGTGAGTGACCAGTGGTTCTACACAAGAAATTTGGGGATTCGTTGGTTATTTGGCATTTTAATGTGAGGTCTGGGTTTCGCCTGCCGGAGGAAAAATGCGCGTCATGTTTGGCACGCGTGCCAAGGGTTCCCCACCCCCATTATAGGGTTTTTTCTTAGTCGAATTATATCATCTGCTTTTAACCAAAATAGAGAAAATGGTTTATCCTCCTTAGTGGATTGTAAATCCACATGTCATCCATCTTCTCTCCATGGATGCTTTGGCCAATTCTCATTCATGGTCATCCACCGATCTTCCATCTCCATTCCACTTCCATCCCCTCTTGACATCCACCCAGCCAGTCTCCCTATAAATACATATATATATATATATATATATATATATATATATATATATATAAATGTATATATATATGTATATATGTATGTAAATGTATATATGTGTGTGTATATATGTATATATATATACTGTATATATGTATATATATGTATATATGTATATAGATGTATATGTGTATATATATATATATGTATATATATATATATATATATATATATATATATATATATACATATATATATATATATATATATATATATATATGTATGCAACAGTAATCACATAAAACACGTGAATAAAGATATTTTGCTTGAAACCACGAGGAAATCAAAGAACGGAATACTGAACGTTTTCGTCTATTTAAGACATTTTCAAAGTCCTTTGAAAATATCTTGAATAGACGAAAACGTTTAGTATTCCGTTCTTTGATTTCCTCGTGGTTTCAAGCGCAATATATATGTATATAGATGTATAATTGTGTATATATATATATGTTTATAGATATGTATATATGTGTATATGTATATAGATGTATATATCTATATATATATATATAATGTATATATATATATAATATGTGTACAGTATATATATATGTATATATATGTATGTGTATATATATGTATATATGTATATATATATGTATGTGTATATATATGTATATATGTATATATATGTATATATATATATATATATGTATGTATATATGTATTGGTGTGAAGACAGAATGAGTGGTAGGGTGGTGAGTTTAAACGCCAAGAATCCGTTGAAGTTTTATTTCTGACGTTTCGTCCAACTAGGACTTCTTCAGATTATATAAGAATAAGTTTTAGGCCTGTCTTGGTGAGATTTTGTTCTATGGAATTGGGTACGGACAGATACCCAACTCCAAGTGCTCAAATGTCATTGAACAAAATCCCACCAAGACAGGCCTAAAACTGGCATTTAGCACGGGTGTAAAAATTGGCGACGTTGTGAGAAATAAAATTTGAACCAAAATTAAAGACGAAGATAAATGTCTAGTATACAGAATTCCTGGCAAAAGCTGCCCCGCTAGTTACTATGGAGAAACTAGCAGAGGAATTCACAAGCGGACGATTGAACACAAAAATGACATCAAAGTCCACCGAACATCCATCTCATTAGTGGTACACATCGGCAACTTTGGCCACCTGCAGGATTGGGAGAAAACAGAGGTGCTCCATAATGGACTTAACAAAAAGGAAAGGAGGACAATTGAGGCGGCGTACATTACCTCACTCCCATGTAGCAATCATCGGGACGGTTTTGTCAAGTTGGCGAGGGTAGCAAGCGGCCTAATTATCCTCGAGGCAACACAAAAGCGAGATGGCAACAACATTGGCCGGGAAGGAAAGGGGTGAGCTGTGCAATTATATACGTCGTTGTCTTATGTATGTATACTCTGAAGAAGTCCTAGTTGGACGAAACGTCAGAAATAAAACTTCAACGGATTCTTGGCGTTTAAACTCACCACCCTACCACTCTTACATATGTATATATATATATATATATATATATATATATACATATATATATATGTACATATATATATATGTATATATGTATAAAAGTATATATGTATATATATAATATATATGTATATTGTATATATGTATAAGTATATATATAATATATATATATATATATATATATATGTGTGTGTGTGTGTGTGTGTATTAGATACATATGTATATATATATATATAATATATATGTATATATATTTATAGTATATGTGTATATATATGTGTATATGTATATATATATAAGTATATATGCACATATATATATATATATATATATTTTGCTGGTAACCACTAAGGAAATCGGAAGAAAACAGTTTATCCCAAGCGCTTTCGTGTAATTCACATCTTCAGGGGAATACAGAAAAAGTTGTATTACAAAGAGGTTTAAAAATAACAAGATTATACACTAGGAAAGGAACAGGCAAGGTGTGAGATGTCACAAAATTAAACACTAGGAAAGGAACTGGCATAGCACAAGATGACACGAAATATTACACTAGGAAAGGAACCGGTGAAGGACAAAAAGTCACACATGAAAAAAGAATAAGTCTTGGTACACAAAGTCATCAAAGAAAAAGAAATCTAGAGAACAGCACAATTCACCAAATTAATTTTGATCACATACAACCTGATTACAAATTTTGTTAATGATGAATTTATCTAATTTATAAATGCCATTACTGATATTAAGAGTAGAACCTTCAGAATTTTTTATCATACTACTTTCTATTATGTTTCTATTGACAAATGAATTACAAGAAATGATAGAGGAAGCATTAGTCCAATTAATACAATGATTGAAGTCTTTCATGTGAACAAATAGAGCATTGGATTCTTGTGCTGTTCTAACACTATATTTATGTTGTTTAATTCTAGTTGATAGTTCTTTGCCCGTTTGTCCAATGTAATACTTTTCACAATCTCTGCAAGGGATTTTGTATATGCAACCATCAGAATCAGCGGGAGAATTTTTTATTATTAATTTCTTAAAAGTGCATGGGTTATTAAACACTACTTTAACATTCCATGTTTTAAGTAGATGAGGAACTTGAGAAAGATTGTTATTGTAAGGTAATACTAAAAGATTCTTAATGTCAAAAAGGGGAGGGGGTTGATTCCTATGAAAAGTTTTTTTCGCCAAAGAGAGAGCGTTATCTAAAAATGTTCTAGGGTACTTTAATCCTAAACCTAGGTTAACAATAGACTCAAATTCCTCATCAATGAATTCAGGGCTGCATATCCGCAAGGCACGTAAGAACATAGAAGAAAATACAGATTTTTTTACTTTATCTTGGTGTTCAGAGTAATAATGAATATAAGAAAACACATTAGTCGGTTTTCTATAAATGCTAAATTTAAAGTCATAACCTTCTCTGTGGATAAGGCAATCTAAAAAGGGCAATTTGTTATTATTTTCTAGTTCTACAGTAAAATTAATGGAGGGAACTAAATTATTCAGAGATTGTAGAAAAGCATCCAGGTCTTCAGTACATGGCCACAGGCAAAGAACATCATCTACATATCTATACCATATCGCATTAGATGGCAAAATTTCACACAATAGTTCTTTTTCAAAAAATTCCATGTAAATGTTGCTTAAAACAGGCGAGAGGGGATTCCCCATAGCCATTCCAAATTTCTGGGAATAAAAATTACCGTTAAATTCAAACTTACAATTTTTTACGCATAATTTGATAAGTTCAATTATAATAGCAGAAGGCAAAGGAAGTGAGATTTTGTCTAAATAATCAGTAAGAAAAATAATTAAATCATCTACAGGAATTTTTGTGAATAAACTAGTTATATCAAAACTTACTAACCTAAAATTATAATTAATATTTAAACCATTAAGTTTTTGAACTAAGTCTACATTATTTTTTAAAGATGAATTAGAAATTGTGCCAACTAATGGACTGAGTAAAGACACTAGCCATTTGGATAAATTATAAGAAATGGATTTAACAGAGCTAATAATAGGTCTTATTGGATTATTTGGTTTGTGTGTTTTAACTAATCCATACATATAGGGAAGAGAAGGAGTGATGGTAGAAAAACGTTTGATGAGTTCATCTTCCCCCTTTAACAAAGTTTTCATTTTTTTGTTAAATTCACTGTTCACCTTATTAAGTGGGTTGGTCTTAAGTTGGCCATATGTAATGTCATCGGACAAAAGATCATCCATTTTAAACAAGTAGTCATTACATATGGCCAACTTAAGACCAACCCACTTAATAAGGTGAACAGTGAATTTAACAAAAAAATGAAAACTTTGTTAAAGGGGGAAGATGAACTCATCAAACGTT
>NC_134806.1:47448509-47456009 GCF_046742065.1 Oratosquilla oratoria
CGGCGCAGGCGACACAGGCGGCGCAGGCGACACAGGCGACGCAGCACAGGGCAAAGGCAGACTTCCTGTTGCTGAATGGAAGTAGTGCAGTTCAAACTTCTCTCTCTCGCTTGAAATGCTAAAGTTGTAGATATATCTGGAAGCATTTCAAGTGAGAAAGCGTGAAGTTCGAACTGTACTACTTCAATTCAGCAACAGGAAGTCTGCCATTGCCCTGTGCTGCGTCGTCTGTGCCACCTGCGTCTCAGTTTGCGCCTAGGCTTAGGGAGAGGGTATGACTTTTATTTATACAGTATGAGTGTTTTGTTTGTTGATTTGCATGGATGCGGAAAATAAAGAAAACGGGGCTGCATCGGGCTGTGTCTCGCTGCATTGCTTCTGACCCCCCAAGGCAGTGGGCGGGAGACAGGGATGACCCGTCATCCACGAGGAGCTAAGAGGAGAGGAGGCACGTGCCTTTTGAATTGGCTACCTCTCTTATAATGGGGAAGAAACCCTTGATATAAGGATCGATTTTTATGTTTTTCCCACTGTGCTAACAAGGTTTATTTCATGTGATTTTGTTAAATAGGATTGGTATTTCATTTTGGGTACGTGCATATTCAGTGTCTATATTGTATTTCTAAATAGATTACTGTATTGTGATAGGCGTGGATGTTGTGCTATTGTTAGAATAAGGGTGTATGTGTATATGTATATGTATATATATGTATATATATATATATATATATATATATATATATGTATATATATATATATATGTATATATATATATATATATACATATATATATATATATATATACACATACACTGAATGGTCCCCAGTGCAGATACTAATCTTTTATCAACCACATTAACTTTTTACTTTTAATTCCATGTCATCACGAACGAGATTGACAATGCGCTCGACGGAGACATATGCGGAAACTGATACGAAGTGAAGCCAAGGGCTTGAAACTCAGTTCAGACGTATCAAAGTAACAGTGACTAACCACTGGCATTGACTGGACCAAGGGCATAATGGTTCATTCAATTCCAGGCTACCAAGTTTTCTGTAAGGGGCATCGTCCTTGCCTCCTGATAGAAGGGGAGTTTGCGACGTTAAACAGAATCATCATTTTATGTGATTATATATGATGATGATGATGATGATCAAGGTATTGGGAGGGTGTTTTTGTATGTGTGTGCATGTGTACATTTCTAACGTTGCGTGTCCCTACAATAACATCATCAGGACCCAAAGAGAGAAAGAGACAACAAGGACGACTATTACACCACCCTCTATTGAGAGGACAACCTTAAGATACCAAGAGGGCTTCTTAGCAATCGTGACGTAGGTCTGACTCCTTCTTCCCCTTCTTCCCCTTCTTCCCCCCCTGTCTCCCTCTGTAGATAGGGTTTCAGACGATGTACACATTGGCGCTTACGTCCCTCTTGCACCGGACCTCCAGGAATAGATCTCGTCCCTTAAGTCCCCACGTCGATTCGCGGTCCTGCTGCTGCTGCTGATGGCCAGTCCATTCCGTCTTTCATACCTATATTTATGTGAGCGTGTTATATATATATATATATATATATATATATATATATATATATATATATAACATATAGAGTGGGTGGGAAAAGACTGGAGTTTTAGTCCTACAAAGGATTACAAAGGATTACAAAGGCGGAGCATGCCGACAGGAGACCTTTTGATCCATATCTAGGTCGGATGCAAAAAAAAAAAAAAAATCATAATAATAAATTAAAACTATAATAATGTAAAAAATAACAAATAAAATACATAAATAAATGCATAGGTATAGTTGAATAACAAACAAAAAGGTAAATAGTAAATGATTATAAATTGACATATAACTAATAATAAATGAAAATCAGACAGACAAATTATAACAAAACAAAAACAAATAATATAACATAAATTATAATCATTACAGCATCTTACTTAGGTATTTATCTAAATGATTCTTAAAGCTTCGAACTGAACTACATTGCACTACCTGTGCAGGAAGTTTATTCCATTCATTAACTACACGGTTGGCAAAGTTGTTTCTACCTACTTCCAAATTGAATCTATTTCCGGACAGTTTGAGACCATTGTTTCTTGTCTGATTCTCATTCAATGTGAAAATTTGGTCACTTTTGATGTTGTCAATTCCCTTTAAAATCTTAAAGACCTGTATCAAGTCACCTCTGAGTCTACGCTTTTTTAGGGAAAACAGATTCATGTGCTTAAGTCGATTTTCGTATGATTTATTTTTGATATTTGGAATCAGTCTTGTGGCTCGCCGTTGTACTTTTTCCAGTCTGTCAATGTCTTTAATGAGATTCGGTGACCATACGGAAACAGCATATTCCAAATGTGGACGAACTAACGATTTATATAGCTTGTTAATGAGTGGTGGACTTTTGAAATCAAAAGATCGCGCAATCAATCCCAGAATCTTATTTGCTTTCTCAGAGGCTGAAATACACTGCTTGGATGATTTGAGGTCGTTACTGATAATTACGCCGAGATCTTTTTCACTATCCACTTTTGTTAACGAATTTCCAAATAACTTGTAATCGTAATTACTGTTATTTTTACCTATGTGCATTACCTTGCATTTACTTGTGTTAAATTTCATTAGCCACTTTTCAGACCATTGCTGTAATTGATCTAAATCTTCTTGAATATCTAATTGGTTTGAGTGATTATTTGCCACTCCGCACAGTTTTGTATCATCAGCAAATTTGGAAACAGTAGATTTTAGTCCATTGTCTATATCATTTATATATACTATGAATAGAAGTGGCCCAAGAACGGAACCCTGAGGAACTCCACTTGCAACATTTTTCCATCCAGAAGTTTTTCCATTTAAAACAACTCTCTGTTTTCCACCTTTCAACCAATTACTAGTCCAACCTAATAGGCTACCACTTATTCCATGCAAAGCTAATTTAGTAAGTAGTCTTTCGTGTGGGACGGTATCAAAAGCTTTTGCAAAGTCTAGATATATTAAATCTATATTGTTTCTTTTGTCATAATTCGAGATAACTGTGTTGTAGAATTCGAGTAAGTTAGTCACGCAAGAACGTTTCCGTCTGAAACCATGCTGGCTATCATTTATCAAACGGTTACTTTCTAAATGATATTCGATAGCATCTCTGATGATAGTTTCCATTATTTTTCCTACGATCGAAGTCAAACTTATAGGCCTATAGTTATTTGGTTTCTTTTTGTCACCTTTTTTGAATATGGGAGTAACGTTAGCTAGCTTCCATTCTCTTGGGACATCTCCGGATATGATGGATTTCTTGAAAATAATTTCTAATGGAACAACAATCTCATTTTTCATTTCCTTTAAGATTCTTGGATGCCAACCGTCAGGCCCTGGTGTTTTGTTAACTTTGAGTTTGTCTATACACCTTTTAATTTTTTCTTTTGTTATATTTACCGTAGTGAGTAAGTTTACCCCAGACTTTTCACAGGTTTCAGTTTGGAATTTACTTTGAGGTGTTTCGTTTACGAATACCGAGCTAAAATAATTTTTTAAGATATTACACATTCCTTCATTTGAATATTCAAGTTGACCGTCAGCAGATAATAGTGGACCAATGTGATTCCTAACAACCTTTTTATCTCTAATGTAACTATAGAATTCTTTGGGATTCTCTTTGGATTTATCAGCGATGTTCATTTCGTATTGTCGTTTTCTTTTTCTTATTGTCTTTTTTAAATCTCTCTGTATTGATACATAACTTTCATAGTCATTAGATGCACCCGAGCACTTATATTTCTTATAAGCCTGTCTCTTTTTAGCAATACTTTTTTCAGTTTCTTTGTCGAGCCACTTTGGGCGAGCCTGATTTGGGGGACGTCTGTCCTTAAAAGGAATGTAAGTTTGAATCATCTTAGTGAGCGTATTTTGAAATATTTCCCACATCTGATCTACAGGCCTTTCGTTTAATTTTGCCTCCCAATCTGTAAGCTGAAGCTCCTGACGTAGTTCTATGAACTGAGCTTTACTGAAATCGGGTATTTTAGTTATATTCTTGACTAGTGTCGCTACAAGCTCTTTCGATACATTGAGAACGCTCCACTGTGTTTTACCATGTCTTTCAGCGGTACTATTTATGTGCTTTACTATCACAGTCTGCTGAAGATAACCAGAGACTGTGTTTTCACTATATATATATATATATATATATATATGGAAATAAACTCATCTGCTGGGATTCGAACCCTCACCTGAGCGGCTTGCGTCTTACAAGATGAAGATCGTACCATCACGCCATCACGCCATCCTGATGGTATGATCTTCGTCTTGTAAGACGTAAGCCGCTCAGGCGAGGGTTCGAATCCCAGCAGATGAGTTTAATTCCAAATGTCAATTGACACAAATATATATATATATATATATATATATATATATATTAATATATACATACATACATATATATAAATATATATATATATATATATATATATATATATATATTAATATATATATTATAGATCCGAGACTTCAGTCCCTTCTGTCCAACTTGCTCGACTCAAGCGAGTTCGTATGAGTGAAAACGACTTCGGTAACAATCTTTTATTTATCGAATCTCCAAATGTCAAATCTCATTTTTGCGTCATACAGTCAGAGGCTGAATAACGAACAAAGAGAAGTTGAAGCTTAAAATACGAATTGTTGAATTAGACTTGGAGAAGTCTAGAATACTTGAGGCGATGTCGCCTCCCAGCTTTCCAAATTCACAAAATTGGACGAAAATCTTGAACATGTGTAGGACATGGCTTTGATGTCTTTAATATCTTTGACTTGCGCGATCTTTTGTGGCGAAGGTCAAGGGAATGGCGGTTCGAATCCTGTCACCGGCGATGTTGAACCAAGGGCATGGTTCATTACATACCACGCTACAAAGGCCTCTGTGAGGGGCACCGTCCTAACCTCCTTATAGGGGGAGTTTGCGACGTTAAACCGAGGTGGATTGGCGACGTTAAACCGAGGGGAGATGGCGACGTTAAACCGAGGGGGGCTCGCGACGTTAAACCGAGGGGGGCTCGCGACGTTAAACCGAGGGGGATCGCGACGTTAAACCGAGGGGGATCGCGACGTTAAACCGAGGGGGATCGCGACGTTAAACCGAGGGGAGTTCGCGACGTTAAACCGAGGGTAGTCGGCGACGTTAAACCGAGGGTAGTCGGCGACGTTAAACCGAGGGTAGTCCGCGACGTTAAACCGAGGGTAGTCCGCGGCGTTAAACCGAGGGGAGTTGGCGACGTTAAACCGAGGGGAGTTGGCGACGTTAAACCGAGGGGAGTTGGCGACGTCAAACCCGAGGTAAGTTGGCGACGTTAAACCGAGGGGAGATGGCGACGTTAAACCGAGGGTAGTCCGCGGCGTTAAAGCGAGGGGAGATGGCGACGTTGAACCAAATAATCATCATCATTAGGTCGTATACGTGAGTGCTTTGGACATGAAGAATTGAAATGACGCGTGCAAAAGGCGGACATAACTTGGTGACACAGCTAGCGACGCGAAAGCCCTCTTTTTGAGCGACGTTGTTGTCCATCTTAGACGATTTTGTTGTCATTGCGGACATGAGACGTTGTCAATCTGTTCTCGCCAGTGGGTGCGTGTGTGTGTGTGTGTGTGTGTGTGTGTGTGTGTGTTTTCAACCAATCATGGTCCTCCTTCTAGGTCAACTGAAAGGGTTGGTCGCTAGTACCTGAAGATAAACAAAGACTTCGAAACGTTTCTTGGTTTTCAAACGTTGGTGTATTTTTTCCCAAACGTTTTTGGGGTGTTGAACGTTTACTCAACATTTTAATTCCTGGATTTCTGGTCTTTAAAAATACAGACATACATGTGCGTGTCCGCACACACATACACATACACACGCCCGAGCACACACACACACACACACACACACACACACACACACACACACACACACACACACACACACACACACACACTTCATGGGAATAAGTTGTGTAAGATCACACGTCGACAGGCTGTGAAGAAATACTGTTTTCCATATAGATGCATAATATTGTGGAATAGCTTAGAAGGCGATAATACAAATAATACATGAGTTCAAATCTAAATATGATAATTGAAAAGCAAGGATATAGATTCACTTGAAATTGCGCATAAGTTTGCGGCAAGATACGATAAAAAATCAGAGAAAAGGGGACGGAACCCAACGAGTTCGAATCCTGGCCAAGGCTAAAATAATTTCAGCATCGCTGCGCTGCGAGCCGGTACTCCAACTGTCGTGGGAGAGGAGTTTGTTGTGTGTGTGCGTGTACAGTAAGCTCAAAGCACTACCCATAGATTGGTCATATATGAGCTCTAAGCTCTCATCCAGGAGGGTAATAGTTGTCTATCACGAGTCCAACACGTGATCCAAGACCATGGTGAATCACACACGTATACACATATACACATACACGCATACACACACACACACATACACATATATACTCATACACAAACACACACATCAACAGAATTTCATAAGCTCGTTGTCTTGCCTCGTCTCCCGAGGCTCGAGGGTCAGTGACGTCATAGTGTCCTTGCACGTCGTCGTTTCTCTCTAGATGTAATGATGTTATATAAATTCATGAAACCTTATGAACTTCTGTTCCCAGTAGAGGTGACATCACAGGAATGCTAGACTTATCCTTGCCTATATGAGATTTTGTATATCATTATTTGCTTCATGTGTGTGTGTGTGTGTGTGTGTGTGTTAGAGGAATAGCATATAATCATCTTTGCCTTTATCAGTTTTGGTATATCATTATCTGCTTCATGTGTGTGTGTTTTTGTGTATAACAAATGTACAGTTATCTGTTTATCAGATATGGTATATCAGTATCTGCTTCATGCGTGTATGTTTATATGTATATGAGGAATGACGTACTATGTAATAATAATAATAATAATAATAATAATAATAATAATATTAATGATAATATTATTAATGATAATAGTAATAATAATACTAATAATATTAATAATAAGTTTATTGATTTAACAATTATACTGTGATACACTAGCACTGTACAGTTTGAGGTAATTGTGGGACTAGATGAAATTGAGTTAATAATGTGCACGGACAGATCGGCGCTGTTCTCGTGTCGCTCAGTCCTCGCCGCTCTGATGAGCACGAGTTTGCTGTTGACCCTTGTGGCGTGGCGTGGTAGGGGAGCGTAGGATGTGTGTATGTGAAGAATGGCCGACAACTATCTTAGCTTTCTTTATATTTGGTATATAAAGATCTTCGTGTGTGTATGTTGATGTGTGTGTGAATATGATGTTTGGTGTACTGTGTGTGTGTGTGTGTGTGTGTGTGTGTGTGTGTGTGTGTGTGTGTGTGTGTGTGTGTGTAATAATAATAAAAGGTTTATTTCAATTGCAGTAGTACACTGACAATAATACATTAAAAAATCTGATTAAAAATATAAAACTTAGAGTATATACACGATACAAGTTTAGAT
>NC_134806.1:47461009-47508509 GCF_046742065.1 Oratosquilla oratoria
AGCACGAGAAAGCAAAACTGATAATGATAGAGGTGGGGTTGTCGTTCCCTAGGTCAGAGGTTCTCTCTCTCTCTCTCTCTCTCTCTCTCTTTCTCCCTCTCTTTTTGCAACATTTTTTTTGCAACCAGGGGTCCCTTTTATGACAGAAAATGAATTGAGGACCCAAAGTGAGGCACATACACATACATAAAAAGTAACAATCGACAAAAAGTATATATAATTACAGAAATAATACACAAAGATGAAAGACATAACAATATTGTTCACCCGACAACTCCTGACGGCCGCTTTCTGGATGTACTTTCCACAAATCCCTTCTAGAGTATAATGTGTTGTGTTGTTGACGTGCGTGATTGTGTACAAAGCAGTCTTCATTAATGTGTTGTATAGTTTGGGGCTGAAGTGTCGCATCCTGGACAGTCATTCGCGACGGGGTGGTCATCCAGCCTCTTCTGGTAGCTTGGAGATTCTGGACGGTGCGCCATCCAGCCTCTTCTGGTAGCTTGGAGATTCTGGACGGTGCGCCATCCAGCCTCTTCTGGTAGCTTGGAGATTCTGGACGGTGCGGCCGCATCACCGCTCGCAGCCTGGCCCAGGCGGACTCTGTCCTCTCGGGGGTGAGTGGATTCGGAGGGAGGGAGATCAGGAGGTCGGGCATGCAGCAATGTGTTGTCTTTCAATCTCCTCAGAAGAAATACTCTCTAACCGATGCAGAGTGACATAGAAACACTCGCGAAAAGAATAGATGAATGAAATAGAAATAATAAAAAAAAAATGGGGCTAAACCGTGACAAGCTCTTGGCATCCTTTTGGGTGATTCGAATCCCCTGGCGGAGCTTTGGAACAAAAACCGGTAGAAGTGTTGTAGATGGTGATAGTGCTAAAGGGGCTATCACACTGGGCTATTTTTCCTCCAACCTCCATTTGAACAACTAGAATATGACTTCGCTCACGGAAACCTAGACTTGTCAAAGAACATTCCAAGAGTGTGTCTAACATTCGTCTAGGTTCACAATCTCTTAGTTCATCCTTCAGCTTTGCTAGACGGAGAAATATAAATTGACAGTTGGAGATTTGAAAATTCAAATATTGTCACCGAAGTCGTTTTAACTCCAACGAACTTTCAACGGTCGGTGCTGCTGTTGTTGAAGCCCGTGGAAGCTGCCCGGCGTGATAACCCCTTAAGAGAGTGCATCAGCATTGGATCAGCAAATAATTTAGTAAATGTATGAAGTAGAAGAATGTGTGGTTTTTGAGAAGGGAGAGAGAGAAAGGGAAGAGGAGGGAGATCAGAGGAAGCAGGAGGGAGGAATGGAGGGAGAAATTTGTGGAGGTGAAACAAGGTCACATGGAGGTGTTATCGAGGTAGAGGGAGTGGAGTAGGGAGAAGGAGGAGAGGAGAGGAGGAGGAGGAAGAGGAGAGGTACATGAGGTGGCATGATCGAAGAGGAGATAGAGGAAGGGGCGGGCGGGAAATGAATTATGACGAAGGAGGGAGAGGGGAAGGGCAAGAGAGAGAGGGGAGGGGAAGGGAGAGGGGGAGGGAAGGGGAAGGGAGAGAGGGGGAGGAGAGGGGAAGGGAGAGAGGGGAGGGGAGGGGAGGGGAAGAGAGGGGGGAAGGAGAGAGGGGAGGGGAGAGGAAGGGAGAGAGGGGAGGGGAAGATAGGGGGAGGGAAAGGGAAAAGAGAGAGGGGAGGGGAGGGGAAGGGAGAGAGGGTAGGGGAAGGGAAAGGAGAGGGGAAGGGAGAGACAGGAAGGAAGGGAAGGGAGAGAAGGGAGGGAAGAGTAAGGAGAGAAAGGAGGAAGGGAAAGGGAGGGGAGAGGAAAGGGAAAGGGAGGGGAGAGGAAAGGGAAGAGAGGGGGAAGAGGAGGGGAGGGAGGCATGGAGAGAAGGGGGAGGGAGAGAGGGGAGGGGAAGGGACGGGAGAGAGGGGAGTAGGGGAAAAGATGGAGGGAGAGAGGGGAGGAAGGGGAAGAGTGAGAGAGGGGGTTGAAGAAGAAGGAGGAGGAGGTGAAGGGGGGAGGGGGAGAAGGGAGAGAGTGGGGAGAGGGGGGAGCGTCCTTGGTAAGTCAATGGAGGCGTTCACACATAACCGCGTAGTTTTTTCTTAGCTATGTGGCACCACCGCGGTTTCCGCGCGGTTCAAACCGCTAGTATGAACAGGGCTTAGATTCCCTCTTTCCCTTCCTACTTCTCTTCGTCCTCCTTCTCTTCCCCCTCCTTCTCCTACTCTCCTCCTCCTCCTCATTCTCTTCCTACTTCTTTTCCTCTTCCTCCTCCTCCTCCTCCTCTTCCTTTTCTCCTCTTCCCCCTCATTCTCAATTTCCTCCTCTTCCTTCTCTTACTCTCCCTCTCCCTACTTCTCTTCCTCCTCCTCCTCCTTATCGCCCTCTTCCTCTCCTCCTCCTCATTTTCTTCCTACTTTTCCTCTTCCTCCTCCTCCTTACCTTCCTCCTTCTCGCTCTTACTCTCCTCTTCCTCCTCCTCCTTATCGTCCTCCTCTTACTCTTCCTCCTCCTCGCTCTTATTCTCCTCTTCCTCCTCCTCCTTACCGTCCTCCTTCTCGCTCTTCCTCATTCTCTTCCTACTTCTCCTCCTCCTCCTCTTCCTCATCTTCCTCCTTCTCGCTCTTACTATCCTCTTCCTCCTCCTCCTTATCGTCCCCCTCTTACTCTTCCTCCTCCTTTTTTACTCTCCTCCTCTTTTTCATCTTCTCCCATCACCTTCCTCCTCCTCTCTTTATCATCCCTCTTTATTCGTACTTTCCTCTCTCTCTCTCTCTCTCTCTCCACCATCCATGGCTCTTTTTCAGTTCCTCTCTTTACACTCTACTCTCTTCGTATGTATGACACAAATTGAATTTTGTTTTTTTCATTTTTGGCGCAAAAGAGAAAATAATGTGAAACGGGAGCTCTCGAGCATCGTGAGTTCTTAATTGAGTTGTTTATGAAATTCTGTTGGGGGAAGGACACTAAACTCCAAATCGTGACCTAGGTCAACTCAGGTCAGCTCGGGTGAGGTCAGGTCAACGACATGGGTTAAACCGGTTCACATGACCTTTATCCGGTGCGAACTTGTATATGACCTGCTCGAATTATTTATTTCTGTTTTTTAATTTCAGTCGTTTTATCTTGTTGGTGTGAAGATGAAAGACAAAAGCAGCTGTACCGTACTTTTATATTTCTGCACTGTTTGTTTATTCAAAGATGAAATACACCATTATCCCGTACTAGTTGTGTGTATTTTTGTGTGTGTGTGTTTTTGTGTGTATGATGTATACATGTATGTTTGCACGCATACATCGTTATACGCTGCACGCGCGAAGCTAAAATAACGGATTTAACGGTCGGGAACATTTGAATTTGAGTCTTGGCAATCGGATTTCAAATATTTTCTAACGGAAATCTCCTCAACGGATTAAAACGAGTCGGAGCCAATGAGATACTTTAAGACGTTTTCTCTTCCTCCTCCCCCTCCTCTTCCTCCTTCCCTTCCTCCTCCTTCTCAACTTTCTCCTCCCTCTCTTCCCCTTCCTCCTCCTCCTCCTTCTCCTCGTCTTCATCCTCCTTCATCACCTCTTCCTCTTCATCCTCCTTCATCACCTCTTCCTCTTCTTATTCCTCTTCCTCACTCTCCTGCTCCTCCTCTTCCTCATTCTCCTCCACCTCTTCCTCCTCCTCTTTCTCCTCCTCCATCTTTTCCTCTTCCTCCTCTATCACCTCTTCATCCTCCTTCATCACCTCCTCTTCCTCTTCTTATTCCTCCTCCTATTCCTCATTCTCCTCCACCTCTTCCTCCTCCTCCTATTCCTCGTTCTCCTCCACCTCTTCCTTATCCTCCTGCTCCTGCTCTTCCTCATTCTCCTCCACCTCCTCCTCATCCTCCTCCTCTGCTTCCTCCTCCTATTCCTCTTTCTCCTCCTCCTCTTCCTCCTCCTCCTCCTCATGAAGATAATTTAATCAAACTGTCTCGTCTTTCTGGAGGTTTGCCAATCAAGTAATCAAGTTTTATGCTCATTTGTGGAGTTTAGTGAGTTCGTGAAATTGTCCAGTAATTTTGCGAAATAGTTCAGAGAATTTGTGTGAATTGTTCATTAAATGTGTGAAATTGTCCAATGAATTTGTGAAATTGTCCAGTGAATTTGTGGATCTATTCAGTGTGTGAAATTCTCCAGTGAATTTGTGAAATTATTCAGTAAATGTAAAATTGCTCACTAAATTTGTGAAATAAAGTAAATTTGTGAAATTGTTCAATAAATGTGTGAAAAAAAAATAAATACAATTCTGAAGTTCTCCAGTAAATTTGTGAAATTGTTAAGTAAATGTGTGAAATTGTTCAGTAAATGTGTGAAAAATTTTCAATAAAATTGTGAAGTTGTTCAGTAAATATATGAAACTGCTCAGTGTGAATTTGTGAAATTGTTCAATGAAATTGTTATTTTAGTAAATGAATGAAATTTTCAGTATATTTGTGATTTTTTTTCTAAATCTAGTTGTGTTGCTTATAACTAGAAGGAATGAAGGTTATTTTGTGTGTACGAGAGTATATTTTCTTAGACACGGACACAGACACACAAGCACAATCTAAGTCACAGGCACAAGCACAGACACCCAAGTACAAGCTAATTCACATTCACAAGCATAACCTCAGTCACAAGCACACACAAAATCATAGACACAAGTACAAGACACAGGTACAGACACAAACTAAGTCACAAACACAAGCTAAGTCACAATCACAAGCTAAGACACAGGCACAAGGAAAGGCACATGTATTAGCCCAACCTAAGTCATAGGCACAAGCTAGACACAGGCACAACGTAAGACACAGGCACAAACACAAGTTAAGACACAGGCACAACCTAACAGGCACAAGTATAAGCTAAGACACAAACACAAGTTAAGACACAGGCACAACCTAACAGGCACAAGTATAAGCTAAGACACAAACACAGGTTAAGACACAGTCATAAACACAGCCTCAATCATAAGCAGAGACACACAAACACAAAGACACAGGCACAAGCACAAACACAGACACGGAAGCACAAGCTAAGCCACATTCACAAACATAACCTCAGTCACAAGCACACACAAAAGCTCAGGCACAAGCGCAAAGACACAGGCACAAGCTAAGACACAGGCACAAGCAAAGACACAGGTACAAGCACAAACTAAGTCACAGGCACACGCACAATCCAAGACACAAGCACAATGTAAGATACAGGCACAAGGAAAGACACAAGTATTAGCACAACTTAAGTAACAGCCACCAGAATAAGCTAAGACACAGATACGAGCTAAGACAGTCACAAGTACAAGCTAAGGCACAAGCGCAATCTAAGGCGCAGGCACAACCTAAACCACAACCTCCATAGGCACAATCTAAGACTCAAACACAAACTAAGACACAGGCACAAGGAAGGACACAGGTATTAGAACAATCTAAGCCACAGGCACAAGCACACAGGAGATAAAAGTACGTTTGTCCATAAATATATATACATATATATATATATATATATATATATAGATCTATATATATATATACATATATATGTATGTGTGTATATATATATATATATATGTTCACTGTAAATCCACTATCGGAGAAATAATAATGGAAATAAAGAGAAACTGTATATTTCGACTACTATCTGTAGTCCTCTTCAGCAGAATGCTTACAGAAAGTTAAGATACAAGTTTATATACATATATGTGTGTATATATATATATATATATATATATACATGTATGTATAACTAAGGCACACACAAGCAGATAAAAGAAAAACTAAGCCGCGGGCAGGCAGGCAGCAGCAAGGACACAGGAGACACGGATACGTTCATCCGTAAAACAAACAAACGAATAAATCCCACTGGTGACGTCAAATCCGACTGGTGACGTCATTCCGGGAACTGATCTTGGCCCTTCTTCGTCCTCAGGTACTTCCCCCGTCAGCTGACTGAGTCGAGCACGCCCCTGGCCGTCGTTTCCATGCTTGACCGCCTCGGATTCATCACTAGATGGCAGATTCGGAGAGACACATTGGCCAGGTAACACCTAGTTGACAGCCTACCAAGCTAACTAGCTCTAGCTCTCTCTCTCTCTCCCACCTCCTTCTCTCTCCCATCTCCCCTCTCTCTTTCTCTATCTCTCCCCTAGCCTATCCTTCTCTCCACCTCTCTCTCTCGTTTTGTGGTCCGAGTTTGGTCCCCGCCCAGGGCCGCTAATCACGTAATACCTGGTGTACTACCTAGCAAGCTAACTTGCTCTCTTTCTCTCTCTCTCTCTCTCTCACACACACACACATACACACACACACACAAACCTACACCCTCCCTCTCCTCTCTCTCCCCCTCCCTCTCTCTATCTCTCACCTACCCTCTTTCCCTCCTTCTCTCTTTCTCTCTCTCTCTCTCTCCCTTCCACCTACCCTCTCTCTTCTCTCCCAACGGCCCCTCTCTTTCTCATCTTCTTCCTTTCCTCCTCTTCCATCTCCTCCTATCTCTTCCTCTCTCTTTTCTTATCTCCCTCCTCCCCTTATCTTTGTTTTCCCCTCTTCCTCCCTCTGCATCTCTCTCGCACACACACACACGCGCGCGCGCTCGCCCACAACCTTCCTTCTCACCTCACTCCATTTTCTATGAGATGGGGTGGATCCTCTTTCCATTTTCTATAGATTTTTTTCCCCGAGGTGTTGTGTTATACGTTACGGTAATTGGTGCTCCGAGTTTTACAAACAAGGGGTGTCCTCTCTCTCTCTCTCTCTTTCTCTCTCCCTGTGTGTGTGTGTGTGTGTGTGTGTGTGTGTGTGTGTGTGTGTGTGTGTGTGTGTGTGTGTGTGTGTGTGTGTACACGCTTGAGGGGGACGGTCAAGGTCAGAGTGATTTGTCCGTTTGATCGACGTAGTTGGTCATTAGCCGAGTCTTGGCGTGTACACTTCGTACAAGTTGTACACATCATCTTATATGTACACATCAATGTACACATTGTTGTACATGTACACATAATTGTATATGTACATATCAATGTACACGTAAACAATATTATACATGTACTTATCAGAATATACATTGTACATATATACATCAATGTACACATTGTTGTACATGTACACATAACTTTATATGTACATATCAATGTACACGCACGCAATATTATACATATACTTATCAGTATACACATTGTACATTATACATCAATGCACATTATTGTACATATACACATCAATCTACAAATTGTACATGTATACATAAATACATACATTATTGTACATGTATTCATCAATGTACACATTATTGTATATGTACACATAAATGCACATATTGTACATGTACACATCAATGTAACCATTATTGTACATATACACATTATTGTAAATGTACACATTAATGTACATATACATGTACACATCAATGTAACCATTATTGTACATATGCATATTATTGTATATGTACACATTAATGCACATATTGTACATGTACACATCAATGTAACTATTATTGTACATATACACATTGTTGTAAATGTGTACATTAATGTACATATTAAACATGTACACATCAATGTAACCATTACTATACATATAGACATTATTGTACATGTACACATCAATGTACACAATGTAGATATGCACATCAATGTACATATAATTGTACAGGTACACAATAATGTACATATTATACATGCACGCATCAATATACACACCATTGTACATGTACACCTCAATGTACACATTTTACATATACACGTCAGTGTACATAATGTACACATTTCCAATGCACACGCCAGTGTACCTGTACAGAAGGAGCGTCTTAACGTGGATGCTTTGTACACACCATTGTACATATACATAAAAATGCTCACATTGTACATGTATACATAAATGTTCACATTGTACATGTACACATCAGTGTGTACATGGAATGTCATTAAGCTCCTATCAACCCATGTGTTCATATACACATTCGTGTACACATTGTACATGTACACATCATTGTACACAATGTACATGTATACATTAATGTGTACATGGAAGGTGATCAAGCTCCTGCCAACCTATGTACGGTGGTGTAAGGCCCTCCTCACACTAGCGGTTTGAACCGCGGCGGAGCAACCGAATAATCAAGGGAAAAACTGCGCGGTTGTTGTGCGAACGCCTACATTGACTTGCATTGTAATTGAACCGCCGCGATTCAAACCGCTAATGTGAACAAGACCGTAAGTCAATGGAGATTTTCACACTAAACTGCACAATTTTTCCTGGACTATGCGGTCCCTCCGCGGTTTCCGAGCGGTTCGAACCGCTAGTGTGAACAGGGCCATAGAGATAACTGTATGCATATGCGTCGTGCAAAGCAATGTCCTACATTCTAATAGAACCGCCGCGGTTGAAACCGCTAGTGTGAAGGGGGCCTCTCATTATATTCCTCGCTCTGGGTAGATTTTTTTATCAATATTATTTTATTTATTATTATTATTTTTAGCCTTTTATTTCTGTTCATAATTTTTGGTTTTATGAATATCGTGACTGGCTGTGATAAGTAATTTTTGACATTTATATGATCAAGCTGCCAGGACAACTCTCGCTCTCTGTTTTTCACGACCACACACACACACACACACACACACACACACATATATATATATATATATATATATATATACATATATACTGTACATATATATATATATATGTATAATATATATATATAATATATATATATATATGTATAATATATATATATATATATATGTATAATATATATATATATGTATATATATATATATGTATATATATACATATATATATATATATATATATATATATATATATATATATATATATATATACATACTAACCCGGCCGCCGAGAGCTACGATCTGGGGTCCATCTACCGTCACCCACCAAGCTAGGTGTTTAGACATTTCAACTTTATTTTTATCTATTTACATGTTTAATTATCATTATCTTATTTGTTAATTTATCTTAATATTTCTGTATTTTTTCATCAAATTTTCATGTCGCTAAATTTTTATTTTGCTAAGTTCTGATGCCGCTAAAATTTGATATCTCTAAAATTTAATGTAGCGAAAATATTATGTGTACGCGTAAAGATCAAAACAATAAACACAGGTGGGTTCAACTAAAACTGTTTCACTTTATGTGCCTCTGTTTTCTCCTCGTTCTATTTCCGTCAAAAATTACAGTTTTAGTTGTCTTATTTTTGTAAATTCCATGAAAAGGTTCAACGCCTACCTCGCCATGGAGCAGAGGTGGGCAGATGCGCGCGCGCGCACACACACACACACACACACACACACACACACACACACACACACATACATAGTACATATAGACTCGACCCATACGTACATAATGTACCTACCTCCACACATACATACATATATATACCTTCATAAATACATACATATTTACATACTCTACCTACTAACTTCATAGATATACCCTACATACCTACCCACTTACCTCCATACTGTACACACATACAGTACATATACACTGTACCTACTTACCTTCTTAAATACATACTGTACATATCTACCTACCTCCATACATACATACATACTTTACAAACATGCATACATACATACCCATTTTACATACATGCATACATACATACCCACTTTACATACATGCATACATACATACCCACTTTACATACATGCATACATACCCACGTCTTTGCATACATGCATACATATATACCCACGTCTTTACATACATGCCTGCATGGACGTACACGGAAAAAATACCGATGAGATGTAATTATACGTAAATCAAAATAAAGGAAAAAATAAAAATAAACATAAAAATGAAATTAGATAATGAAAATATGTTTGTATTTGTGCTGTCACATTCAATAACACTTGTCTGAGGGAAAACTTCCTGCTCAGATGCATACATATGAAACACACATACATTTGTAAATACACATACTGTATATGAATACATATACATATATATATATATGCACATACACACAAAATAGTTTTCTCTCTATCTCACACACACACATATTCAATATAACTTGTTTGAGGGAAAAGCTACCCACGTACACCCATATTTAACACAAGTGCGTACATACACACACACACAAGCACATTCAATACAACTTTTTTGAGAGAAAAGCTACCCAACTACACCCATATTTAACACAATAGCGTACACACACACACACACACACACACACACGACGTGTCAACCCAGCATCCCCCGACCTCCCCATGTCCTGACCGCGTTCTCCTTCTGTGCCTTCGTCAGGTTCACCCTTATGGTCCGCAAAGGTTATCGGGACCCGCCGTATCACAACTGGATCCACGCCTTCAGCGTCACCCACTTCGCCTTCCTGACACTGCACAACCTGGACCTGACGGCCACCAAGGCCCTGACGGACCTCGAGGCTTTGGCACTCGTCTTCTCCTCACTCTGCCACGATCTCGACCATCGAGGGACCACGAATTCTTTCCAGGTGGGTCCTCGTTGTTGACGATTTTTTTCCAGGTGGGTCCTCGTTGTTGACGATTTTTTTTTTCTCCAGATGGGATTTAGTTGTTGACGATTTTTTTCCAGATGGGTTCTCGTCGTTGACGAATTCTTTCCAGGTGGGTCCTCGTTGTTGACGATTTTTTCCCAGGTGGGTCCTCGTTGTTGACGATTTTTTTTCCAGATGGGACTTAGTTGTTGACGATTTTTTCCAGATGGGTTCTCGTCGTTGACGATTTTTTTTCCCAGGTGGGTCCTCGTTGTTGACGATTTTTTTTCTCCAGATGGGGCCTAGTCGTTGACTATTTTTTCCCAGTTGGGTCCTCGTCGTTGGCGAATTCTTTCCAGGTAGGTCCTCGTTGTTGTTGTACCCTAGACTGTCTGGCCGAGCAGCCCTGCCTTTCTGAGGAACGCGACGGCTGGAACGGGGTTTTCCCACAAATCCCTTCCAGAGTGCGTAGTGTATTGTTAGCACGCACGATTGCATACAATTCAGCCTTTTGTAATGTGCTGTATGGTATGAGCTGAAGTGATGCATCCAGGACAGTCATCCAGCCTCCTCTGGAAGCTTAGAAGGACCGGACGGTGGCGGCCGCACTGGAACCTGGCCAGGCAGACTCTGTCTTTTCGGGGGTGAGTGGATTCGGAGGGATGGATGTCAGGAGGTCTGGCATGATGCATTTGTGTACAATGCAGTCTTCTTTGTCATCATGTAACCAGCGATTCTGTGTATCACTGGAATAACTTCGTATCAAACCAGAGACTGTACTGTGAGGGTCAGTCTAGGCCAGTTACCTCCAGCATAATTCGTGAGCGCCAACTCCGGCTCTATGGGCATCATGTGGCCTCACGTTTCCATGACGTTGACCCCGCTTACAGGATCGTCTCCACAAGAGACAACAACCCTCGATGGAGGAGGAGGAGACGAAGAAGGGGACGACGCCTACAGAATTCGTGGCTACTGGAGGGGCAAGTGGATCGACCGTGTCGAGAGTCGTTTGGAGAGTAGGATGGGAGGGTGTCTGCCTGGGAGCTTGCCTGCTCACGGGGAGAGACCGTACAGGGGACTGACTGGCGCCAGCCGTCGTGGGAGTGAAGCAACGCGCCCCCTGGCGTATGACGGCCCCAATTTATTAGTGGTGGTGATGATGATGACGGTGATGATGATGTAAAAATGATGACGGTGATGATGATGATAATGATGATGAAGATGATGATGAAGGAGGAAGGGATGGGAGAGAGGAAGTTATCGCCGTCGCCCTCCTGCTCTTCTCTCCTATGGTATGGAAGGAAGCGATCTGAAGTTCGTAGAGGAAGGGGGAGGGGAGAAGATGTAGTCGCCGTCATGTCACCATCGTTTCTATCGTTTAACCCGTCCAGGATGCCGGTGAGTGAGTGTGTAAGGGGAGGGGGAGAGGAAGAAGGAGGAGGAGGAAATAGGGATAGGGGCTGTCGTCATCTGGAGGCGAATTTCACTAGCGTTTCTATATTCGTGGACAAAATCCACCAAATTTCCGGCATAGGTGAAAGGGGCGAGGGGAGGGAGGAAGAGGACGAGAGGAAGGGGGGGTAGGGGGAGGAGGAAGAGGAGGAGGAGGAGGAGGAGGAAGAAGGGGGGGTAGGGGAGAAGGGGAGTGGGAGTGGGAGGGCCGTATTCAAGGTCAGGCGAGCCGTTTAGAGTTGGGTAAGTGCCGATTAGGATCTGGTTATGCCCGGAAACTGAGACGCCGGGTCTGGTGTCCGGGCGGCCGGATGCTGGGGACCGTTCTGGGTAAAGTAACACACACACATACGTACATATATATATATATATATATATATATATATATATATATATATATATATATATATATATATACATATATATATATATATATATATATTATAAATATATTTATATATATATATATATATATATATATAATATACATATATATTATATATATATACATATATATATATATATATATATATATATATATATATATATATATATATATATGGAAATAAACTCATCTGTTGGGATTCGAACCCTTGCTTAGGCGGCTTGCGTCTTATAAGACAAAGACCTTACCAATCACGTCTTATAAGACGCAAGCCGCCTAGGCAAGGGTTCGAATCCCAGCAGATAAGTTTATTTCCAAATGTCAAATGACACAAACATTATATATATATATATATATATATATATATGTGTGTGTGTGTGTGTGTGTGTATATATGTATGTGTGTGTGTGTGCTGGAAATGTGGGTACAGATTCCACATGTATACATAACAGCGCATGTATTTCCAGGTGCTCCATGAAAGACACAAACGGATGTCTTGTATTGTCTATGTAATACACACACGTATCAACCTGCCTTCGTATTACAATTTCCAGACAGGTGGTGTCGCGTCAGGTGGTCAAGGCCATCTTTTGAAGTTCGTCGATCGCCAGCTGGCTGGATCAGGCCTCACAGATGTTGAGACTCGTGGATGTATAAGGAGATTGGATCCTCTTGTAATTAGGCTCGCACACTGTTTCGTGAGTTTAATAAACAATAGAGCATCTGAAGGAAGCAACTATATATAGACATACGGGTATATACATACATATATCATATATATATATATTATATATATATATATTTATATATATATATACATGCTTCTCTCCACTCTGTAACACATCTGCTGAAGAGGATCACAGATAGTGATCGAAATATACGGATCTCTTTACTTTCGCCTATTCTTCTCCGAAAGTGGGTCATTAGTATAATTTTACCAATGTGCTACGACATTACTTTGTGATATATATATATATATATATATATATATATGTGTGTGTGTGTGTGTGTGTTTGTGTTGAAATAGAGTTGACAATTTGAGTGTATTTGGCGTGGGGAAAATTCACAATGCTGGCAGAGTTACTTTATTCTCTTAGGTTTCGGCTGTATGCATGTGTGCATGGCAGACAGACAGACATACATCTTCGACTTATGGACATATTCTCCGGGGATTCTGTCTCGCCAGTTGTCCCAAGGTGGGATTTTAGCTCCTCGTTGGATGCCTTGTGGGATTATGTCTGGCTGGTTGTCTCTTTGACAGCCCACAACGTGACCCGTGATTGTCCACATCGTTTTCCTCGTTGGTTTCCGTCTCACGAGTTAAACACCAAATGAGGACGGAGACTTCATTTGTACGACGTTTCGCTTATTACAGCTTTTTCAAGTACTTAGTTGAGATACATATGCTTAAGATTAAATAAGGGGAAAGGGGGGAACGGGGAGAGAAAAGAAGTAAGGGGGAGAAGGAAGAGGAGGAGGAGAAGGGGGGTTGAACACTCCTCCTCCTCCTCACGAGTGACTATGTGTTCTTTTCATTATCTGCACTTTATATTGATTCATTGCCAAATAAAATTATTGTTATTATTACTATTATTTATATTTTTATTTTATTATAATTTTATTATTATTATTATTATTATTATCATTTATTATTATTTATTTATTACTATTATTACTACTATTACTACTACTAGCCACCCTCCCTCTCTTCAGGTCGCGAGTAACTCTTGTGTTAGCGTGACGTACTGACGACTCTTTCCTCCGTCGTGCAGGTGGCGAGTAACTCCGTGTTGGCGTCGCTGTACAGCAGCGAGGGGAGCGTGATGGAGCGGCACCACTTGGCGCAGACCATGTGCATCCTCAACACGCAGGACTGCAACGTCTTCGAGAACCTGAGCCAGCAGCAGTACACGCAGTGCCTCGACCTCATGCGGGACATCATTCTCGGTAAGTAGGCTTACCTGGCGTGGCCCCGAACTTGTCCTTCGTTAGGTCCACTCATGCACACCGACGCAACCCGTTGCATGAAACCAGTTGCATGCGACACCGCAACCGGTTGCATGCGACGCCGCAACCGGTTGCATGCGACGCCGCAACCGGTTGCATGCGACGCCGCAACCGGTTGTATGCGACGCCGCAACCGGTTGTATGCGACGCCGCAACCGGTTGCATGCGACGCCGCAACCTGTTGCATGCGACGCCGCAACTGGTTGCATGCGACGCCGCAACCGGTTGTATGCGACGCCGCAACCGGTTGTATGCGACGCCGCATCCAGTTGCTTACGATACTGCAACCAGTTGCATGAAACAAGTTGTTTGCAACGCTACAACCAGTTGTTTGCAACGTTTCAACCAGTTGCATAAAACAAGTTGATTGCGACGCCGCAACCAGTTGCCTACGATGCTGCAACCAGTTGCTTGTGATGCCTCAACCAGTTGCCTATGACGCCGCAACCAGTTGCATTGCTTCTATCCTTGTTGACAATACCGCGACGAATGTGACACAAAGAAGATCCTTATATTAGAAATAATAAGATAATAATAATAATATAATAATGATAATAATAATAGTAATAATAACAATAGTAGTAGTGATACATATACCAAAGGCTTTTTCCCCCTGACAAGGAAGGTAACTAAACTCAAAAAGCATAAAATCCATCCCCAACATGTTCCACGTCCTTCCCTCCCTCTTTTCTTGGCACCTCCTGGATGACGGGCCATCCCTGTATCTCGCCCACTACCCTGAGTCGGAAGCAATGCAGCAAGACACAGCACATCCACAGCAGAGCCCCTGTCCACCCCCTAAGCAAATGTTATTATAACGGTTGTTGAAAGGTTGTCACGTGACATGTGCATACTTTCAAGTATGTGATAAAACTGTTTTTCTTTAGAATATTTCAAATATTCACATAGATCATACACAAAGAACGCTGTCTCTATAGTTAGGCATTTTATTTATACTTGAGACCAAATAGTACTTTTTCTTTCAAAGTTGGCCAAAAGTTTGTTTAAAGTTCATATTGCATACTTAGCATCGCATAGCAAGAGAATTTTTTTTATCAAAATTAATTTATTTTGTTATTGTATTCCATTTTACAATATTGCAGTTATCAAACAAACATACTTTTCACACACCTTCAACAAACGTTTGCTAAAAGTACACAATCATTGATTGCCATTTAATCGGCGACCACCCCTTCTCCGTCCTTTCATGCAGAAGAAGAGTAGTAATAACAGAGATATTGACATTAATAATAACAACAACAACAACAACAATAAAAATAATAATAATAATAATGAAATAAGATCAAATGCGTGCGATCAGTTTCATGCAACTGGTTGCGTCGGTGTGCGAAGCCGCCTTAGTCGTCCTCAAGAAGTGTTTGACGTCATCGAGGACAAGAACAATGTATGACGTAGACGAGGAAAGTGACGTTTCTATGACGTCACACCACGAATGACGTCACACGATTATGATATTTTATGACATGTTTGACGTCCTAGCCCACGAGTGACGTATCTATGACGTCGCACATCACGAGTGACGTCACAGCCACGTCATTTATTCCACTTGCGAGCATTACGTCATAGAAATATATTCAACAGTCTTACGCCTAGGCGACCATAGGGCTCATGCAATAAGACTTATTGGCTTGCGGTTGAAGGTTACTGGTGGTGGTGGAGGAGGAAGAGGAGGAGGAGGAGAGGGGTAAGGAAAGGTCAAGGAGGGAGAGAGAGGGAGTGAGGGAGACATTGAGGAAGCCTGGAGTTGAGTAAAGATTGAGGAGGTAAGGTGGAGGCAGTGATGAAAGTGGAGGTGGAGCCGGTGATGGACGACGACAGTGCTCCGGTGAAGTGTGATGAAGTTGAGTGAGGCTGGAAGGTGATCCTGAGGTCTTTTGGCACTGATTGAGATTGAGGACGAGTTGTTGTTGTGGGCTCCAGTTTGTGGACATTCTCCATCACCTCTGGTGGTGTTGGTGGTGGTAACGGAGATAGTGAGGGTGATGATGGAGATTGTGGTAATTATAGAGATATTGGTCGTGGTTATGATGATGATGATCGCGTTATTGATGATGGTGATGATGGAAATATTGATGATACAGATGATGGTGGAGATGTTGGTGATGGTGATGATGGAGGTATTGGTGGCGGTGGTGACGTGTGTGTGTGTGTTAATTTGGGGGCGGTGATGCAAACAGCGGAAGGTGACATTTTGTTGTGTACTGAGCCATTAATGGAGGTAAAGCTACAATTTGCGCAGCGGGAGGAGGAGGAGGAGGAGATGGAGGGGGAGGAGGAGGAGGAGGAAGAAGAAATGGAGGATATGGAGGAAGAAGAAGAGGTGGAGGAGGAGAAGGAGATTTAGGTTCAGGAGGAGGAAGAGGAGAAAATGGGGGATATGAAGGAGGAAGGTGGAGGAGGAGGAGGAGGAGAGAAGAGGAGGAGGAGGGGAGACTAAGATAAAGGAAGGAGGAGGAAGAGATGGAAGAATAAGGAGATGAAGATAAGGAAGAGATGAAAGAGGAAAGCAGGAGGAAGAGGAGGAGGAGGAGGAGATGGAGGGAAGAGGAGGAGGAGGGGAGACTAAGATAAAGGAAGGAGGAGGAAGAGATGGAAGAATAAGGAGATGAAGATAAGGAAGAGATGAAAGAGGAAAGCAGGAGGAAGAGGAGGAGGAGGAAGAGGAGGAATGGGGAAAAGGAGATGGAGGTCGTGCCCAGAGCACTGGGAGGGACATGTGGGGCGTGTGCTCGTAGGTACCCGTCGATGTCGAGGCTCTGAGCGGATTTTCGCCCTTCCCGACTTTAGTACAGTGCACTACAGTACAAGTACAGTACAGTGCACTACAGTACCATTGCAATGCACTACAGTAGAAGTACAGTGCACTATGGTGCTAGTACAGTGAAAAACAGTGCTAGTACAGTGCAGTAGTGTGCTACAGTACAAGTTCAGTACACTACAGTAGAAGTACAGTGCACTATGGTGCTAGTACAGTGAAAAACAGTACTAGTACAGTGCAGTAGTGTGCTACAGTACAAGTTCAGTGCACTACAGTACAATTGCATTGCACTACAATAGAAGTACAGTGCACTATGGTGCTAGTACAGTGAAAAACAGTACAAGTACAGCACAGTGCACTACAGTACCATTGCAATGCACTACAGTAGAAGTACAGTGCACTATGGTGCTAGTACAGTGAAAAGCAGTGCTAGTACAGTGCAGTAGTGTGCTACAGTACAAGTACAGTGCACGACAGTAGAGGTACAGTGCACTGCGTTACTAGAACAGAGTACTGCAGTACTGGTACAGTGAAATACAGTACTAGTACAGTGCACTATACTATAAAGGTGGCACAGTGTACTATAATATTGTGGTGGTACAGTGCACTATAGTGTTACTACAGTGCATTACAGTACTAGTGCACCATATTCCTAGAACAATGCCCTACAATAGTAATACAGTACACTATACTACTAGTACAGAGCACCAAAGTTCTAGTACAGTGCACTACAGTACTAGTGCAGTGCACTACAGTATTAGAGCAATGTACTACAGTACCAATACAGTGCACTACAGTATCAGTACAGTGCATTTGAGTACCAGTGCATTGCACTAAAGTGCTAGTACATTGTTCTACAGTGCTAATACAGGTAAGTACAGGGTACTAGTGATGTTACAAGCATTACAGTGCTAGTAATGGGCTCTACAGTATCTGTTCATTGCATTACAGTACCAGTATAGTGCACTACAGTAAAGGTACACTACAGTACCAGTATAGAGCACTACAATGGAAGTAAAGTGCACTGCAGTACTATAACAGAACTAGTGCAGGGTACTATAGCACTAGAACAGTAAACTACAGAACTACAGTGCCCTGCAGTACTAGAACAGTGAACTGCATTGCAAGAACAGTGCGCTACAGTGCTAGTACAGTGCACTATACTAGTTGTGTACTACAGTACCAGTTCAGTGCACTACAATACCAGTTTTAGTACAGTGGAAATATAGAGGACTTTAGTACTAGGCAGTGCACTAGTGGACTAAGCCAGTATAGGGCACTACAGTACCAGAACATTATACTATAGTGCAGTTTACAAAAGTTCTAGTACAGTGCATTACAATACTAGTATGCTATATTACTAGTACAGTGTTATTATAGTGTACAAGTACTAATACGGTGATACCACAGTATACTACAATTCTAGTACAATGTAATAAAGTGTTAGTACTATAATGCACTACACTAGTACTATACTAATACTGCAATGCACTGTACTAGAACGTAAATGAATTGTACTAGTCCATTGTGGTGGAATCTACTGGTATTCTGTACCAATGTACTACATTGGTACAGAATACTAGTACATTCCACCACAATGGACTACTGTACTAGTACAATTCATTTACGTTCTAGTACAGTGCATTGCAGTATTAGTATAGTACTAGTGTAGTGCATTATAGTACTAACACTTTATTGCATTGTACTAGAATTGTAGTATACTGTGGTATCACCGTATTAGTACTTGTACACTATAATAACACTGTACTAGTAATATACTAGTATTGTAATGCACTGTACTAGAACTTTAGTAAACTGCACTATAATGTTCTGGTAGTAACAAAACCCCGGAAATAGTAACGAAATGAACACTGGTAAAAGTAACGAAGATCTGGTATTAGTAACGAAATTGTAGTAAAAGTAACTAAATCATGGTAATAGTAACGAAATAAACACTGATAAAAGTAACTAAATCTTCGTAATAGTAACGAAATAAACACTGGTAATAGTAACGAAATTGTAGTAAAAGTAACTAAATTCTGGTAATAGTAATAAAATAAACACTTGCAAAAGTAATGAAACCCCGGTAACGGAACTAGTAAGAGTAACTAAATCCTGGTAATAGTAACGAAATAAACTCTGGTAATAGTAACGAAACCAAACCACGGTAATAACAATGAAACACTGGAAATAGCACTATAGTACTACTAAGTATTTCAGCGGCTTTGACCCATCGTTTTTCGCTCATATTTCCGAAATAATCATTCACATCAGCATGGTATATTAGCACAGCCTAATTCACACCCTGCCATAATTTTTGACGTTATAGTGCATTCACAAGTGTATTTAATTACGGTGTTTACTCTTGATATTAAGTGTGTCGTAGCCGACACCCGTGAAGTAAATCGAACAAGTGAATTTGGGATACACGAGGTAGTTTGTGATGACGTCACGACTTCACCTGTTCGATTTACTTCACGGGTGTCGGCTACGACACACTTAATATCAAGAGTAAACGCCGTAATTACACTTGTGAATGCACTATAACGAAAAAAATTATGGCAGGGTGTGAATTAGGCTGTGCTAATATATCATACTGATGTGAATGGTTATTTCGGAAATATGAGCGAAAAACGATGGGTCAAAGCCGCTGAAATACTTAGTAGTACAATGCAATACAACCAGTGCATTGTATTACTATTAGTGAACTGGAGTGCTAGAACGATGCACTATAGTACTAGAACAGTTCGCTGCAGTACAAGTACAATGTACCGTAGTACAAACAGCACACTACAATATAATCACAGTACTAATACAGTACACAAATGCTAGTGCACTATAGTGCATTACAATGGAAGTACCGTGCACTACAGTAATAGTACAGAGCGCTACGGCATTAAGTACAGTGCATTACATTACTAGTACAGTGCATTACATTACTAGTACAGTGCATTACAGTTCTAGTACAGTGGACTACAACACTAGTACACTGCAGTGCTAGCACAGATCACTACAGTACTAATACAGTGCACTACAGTATTAGTAATTTGCACCATAGTACAGTGATATCAATTCAATATAGTTCTACTATGCACAGTACTGCTAGAATACTGCACTTAAGTACTAGTACAGTGCACTACAGTGCTAGTACGGTGCACTACAGTACCAGTACAGCGCACTGCAGTACTAGTCCAGTGAATTACAGTACTAGTGCAGTGCACTACAATTCTAGTACACTGCTACTTCAATGAACCACAGTGATACTGCAATACAGTGTTAGTACAGTGTGCTACAATTCTAGTACATTCTTCTACAGTGCTGGTATAGTGCATTACAGTGCTAGTAAAGAGCATTAGAGTAAGAATACAGTGCACTATAGTACTAGTAGAGCATCCTACAATACCAGTACAGTGCACTGCAGTACTAGAACAGTACACTACAGTAATAGAACAGTGCACTGTAGCACTATAACAGTACTAGTACAGTGCACAACAGTGCTATTACAGTGCACAAGTGCTAGTACAGTGCACAAGTGCTAGTACAGTGCACAAGTGCTAATACAGTGCACTACAGTATTAGTACAGGGCACTATAGTACTAGTAAACTACAACACTACACTACACTACCAGTACAGTACATTCTAGTGCCAGTAGAGTGGACTACATTACCAGTAGACTATAGGACAAGTACAATGCACTACAGTACAGTGCATTACATTACCTGTAGAATGCACTAATAGTACACTGCAGTACAGTACTAGTACTTTGCACTACAATACTAGTTCAGTGCACCACAGTAATAGTACAATGTACTACAATACTGTTACAAAGCACTGTACTAGAACAGTGCACTATAGCATTAATACAGTGAAGTATTAGAATATTGAACTGCAGTACAAGTACATTGCACTGGAATACAAGTACAATGCACTGCCATACAATTACACTGCAATATAGTACAAACACAGTGCACTATAGAACTAATACAGTCCTAGTACATTGCACTGCAGTGATAGTCCAGTGGACTACAGTACTACTATAGTACCAAGGCTGTGGAGTCGGAGTTGGATTCGGAAGCAATTACGGTCACTGGAGTCGGAGTCGGAGTCGGTAAAAATATACCGACTCCGACTCCAGTTAAATTTACACTTTATAATGCCTTCGTTTAGTCTGTAGAGTTATGCAGTGCACACTCCTTATAAGTAGATTATATAAAAAAGAAAAAAAAAATACATATAAAATGTAATAAATCTCGTCGTCTTATCTTCGTGGTCATTCCACTAAACCCCCAAAACGTCCTTGTGCAACGCTGGCTTTCAAATTTATACACAGACCGATAAACATCAGTACAATGCACTACAGTACCAGTACAGTGTACTACAGTACCAGTGCAGTGCACTACAGTACCAGTACAGTGCACTTGCTCTGATTGGGCCACCTGGCCTTCTATGGACACCAGCACTGTAGTGCACTGTATTTGTACTATATTGCAGTGTACTTGTACTACAGTACATTTGACTTGTAGTGCACTGTACTTGCACTGCATGGCACTGTCCTGATACTGTGAAAAATCGGAGAAAGGGTTAAACTATGTTTGGTCCCCTCATGCAGAGGTCCTTCGGTCCAGGATCCTCCCGTATACCTTGCGGTGCACAACTCTCCCTCTCTCCCTCTGGGGCAAGATTGGGCCAAATCGGTGACCTGACTTCTTTCTTTCTTCCTTCTTCCTCCTCCTCTTCTTCCTCTTCTTCTTCCCCTTCTTCTTCCCCTTCCTCTTCTTCCTCTTCTTCTTCTTCTTCCTCTTCTTCCTCTTCTTCTTCCCCTTCCTCTTCTTCCTCCTCTTCTTCCTCCTCTTCTTCCTCCTCTTCTTCTTCTTCTTCCTCCTCTTCTTCTTCTTCCCCTTCCTCTTCTTCCTCCTCCTCTTCTTCTTCTTCTTCCTCTTCTTCTTCTTCCTCCTCTTCTTCCTCTTCTTCTTCTTCTTCCTCTTCTTCTTCCTCTTCTTCTTCTTCCTCTTCTTCTTCCTCTTCTTCTTCCTCTTCTTCTTCTTCCTCTTCTTCTTCCTCTTCTTCCTCTTCTTCTTCCTCTTCTTCTTATTCTTCTTCTTCCTCCTCTTCTTCCTCTTCTTTTTTTTTTTTTGCCACTTGGTCTGATTGGGCCACAATCTCACCCACGGGTGGAGGGCCACCAAGTCCTGCTGTGACTTGCCTCGGACACCATCGAGGGCAAAGGTGCGAGCAGCAACGACGACACACAGACCCTAATCTCTCGCCTCTGATTGGTCGCTTTCTTCTCCGACACGATCCGTCGACTTCCAATCATATCAGTTGGTGGAGCGTGAAGGCGGAATCAGAGTGGAAGCATGAAGGTGGAATACAAGTGGAGAGTGGTGGAGAGTGGAGGAGAGTAACAGAGCAACTGGCTGGGAGTTGTTACACAGCGTAAATAAATATATAAATAAATAAACTACATATGTGTGTGTGTGTGTGTGTGTGTGTGTGTGTGTTTCATCACCATTGTCTTGGATCATGTGCTGGGCTCGTTATCGATAACCGTTACCCTCCCGGGTGAGAGTTCAACGCTTGTACTGCCCTATACAGGCACCTCACACCCTTTTCATTGCCCAGAGGATACAGTAACAGTATACAATATTGTGTACTTTGTACGATGTCGAACGCCACACATCTCCCCATTCCCCAAGGGGGACAGTAACAGTTTTGCGTTGTGTAGCTTCTACGCCCCCGAACACCACTTGCATCTTTCGCTTCTCTTTCCGCTGTCACCTTGCAAAGTGAGTTTTGACATGCACGAAGCATCCAGAGACAGAGGGGCATCCCCGCCACATTCACCATTTTCGAGTGAAGCACAAATATAGAGAGGAATCTTACGCCTTTCTCGATCCGTGCTTAACTCGAAACCCGTACAATCGGCAGGGATGCCCCTCTGTCTCTGGACGCTTCAATTGGGAAGTAAGCGAAAAGGTGGTTATTTGGGTAGGTCATCCTTGGTCATTGAGGTCAATTTCTTCAACAGCAACGGACTTGGCGCACCATCTGCGACTTTTGGGGGAGATTAAGGAGATGGCACGCCGAGGATACAATAGCAGCAGCGCGAGGGACCACTTTCTACTTACCTGCCTTCTCATGACCGCTGCAGACCTTTCAGACCAGACCAAGGTACGTAGATGACCGGACAAAAAACCCATCGGACATAAAAATAATAATAATAATAATAATAATAATATAATAATAATAATAGTAATAATCTAAAAAATCAAAATATTATCCTAAGGTCACTGTTTACCAAATTTAGGGTTAAGAAGGCAATAGGCATGAACTGGCTTCCTAACATAGTGGTTAATGAGTATCATAGACTTAAGTCAACATGTAGTGAACATGAAACATTGGTTGTTTCATGAGATAACTTTACGGATGGGGATGAGAGTTGGTAAGGGACTTGGTGTAGTAGGCCCTATGGTCTCCTGCAGTCTCCTCCGTTCTTATGTAACGAGTGCTGAACCGATGAGTTTTTTTTAGAGAAGGTTTGATAACTTTATGCATGGGGATGACAGGTTGTACGGGACACGGAACTGCCTTGTGTAGGCCATAGGGTCTCCTCCGTTCTTTTGTTCTTATTGTGGTTAATCCTCGTTCTTCCTCCTCCAGGACTGGGTGTCCTCCAAGCGAGTGGCCGAACTCATCTACAAGGAGTTCTTCACTCAGGGCGATCTCGAGAAGGCGATGGGCAACATGCCCATCGAGATGATGGATCGTGAGAAAGCCTTCATCCCCGAACTCCAACTCGGATTCGTCGACAATATCGCTCTCCCCGTCTACGAGTAAGTGCAGACCACGCCCTATACTCTATCGACTCTAACTTGAGCCCTTTGGCGTGACCCAGGTAGTTCCTCGAGACATGCCATTTGTTTTAAAGGTGACGCAAAGGTAAAAAGGTTGAGAAACGCTGCTCTTGACATAAGCGCAGTGTCATCCGCAAACAACAACTGGCTCACCTCACACCTCCGTCCACCGTTTCATATCCCCCTGCCCACCTTCTCATCCACCTCCACTGAAAACGCATTGAACAGCCATGGCGACACGTTCAATGTCTGTCCAATGCAAGCACACATGGACGGGGTGGTGCGAGAGTGATGCGCAGGGGATTGGAGACGGTTAGCAAGAGCAAGTAGCATGCTAGCGAGAAATGCCTAGTGTGCTGCCACCTTCACCCAACCGGTTTCGACCGGCGTCTTTCTCAAGTTGCTGGAACCCGTGAAACTTGAAGCAACGCTGGTTTTACTCTTTACGTTTCTTGATTTTGAAGTTGACTTGGACCTTGACCTTGAGGTTGACCTCGACTTTGAGGTTGACCTCAACCATGAGGTTGACCTTGAAATTTACCTTGACTTTGAGGTTGACTTCAACCTTGAGGTTGACTTCAACTTTGAGGTTGACTTCAACTTTGAGGTTGACTTCAACTTTGAGGTTGACTTCAACCTTAAGGTTGACCTTGACCTCAGCCTTGAGGTTGACCTTGAACTTGACCTCAAATTTGACCTTGAGGTTAGCCTCGACCTATGCTAATGGTTCTCCTCTCTTGCAGGATCCTCGGAATACTCTTCCCGCCGGCAGTGGAGCCCTACGAGTGCGTGAAGGCCAACCGCAGGAACTGGGCGCGACTTCGAGACGTTTACAAACGACGGAAACACGAATCAACGTCGTCTTTAGAGGTCTTCGAGGACGACTCGTCCCTCGAGGAGGAGCTGGCGGCGGCTGTCTTAGAGGAGGATCAGTCAACGACTTCCTGAGGTCCAGGGAGGAGAGGAGGAGGAGGAGGAGGGGAGGAAAAAAGAAGAAAAAGACGGATGGGGTGGAGTAGTAGGAAGGGAGCCCCATCCAAAAGATTTTTCGATTTTTTGCGTAGGTGTGCGGTCTGGAGTTCACAATAGCGCGCATGTGCTTGTCCTTTTCCCCCCGTTCTCGGATATGAGCACCCTTTCATGTCTTCAGCGGACATTTTTTGAAGAATTTCCAGAAATCCATCATCATCATCATCATCTTCGTGACCTGCAGAGAGTCTTTGAAGTCAATTTTGTAAACATTAACCTGGAGGTTACTTACTTACACACACACACACAAACAAACAAACACACACACGCGCGACCAAGACAGGCAACGGCCCGACTCCAAGAAGACTGTAGAACCTTTCCTCTTCGCCTCCATGGGGCGAAAATAAGGAAAAAAAAAAAGACACCGACAACTTTTAATATTAAATTAGTGAATATTCTGTCCAGGCTTAGCTTCACCATTAACTGCGGTTCCTCCGAACCGTACACGTCGGATCGAGAGACGAGACTTCCAGGTGCTACTCCAGGGCCAGTCCAGGTACTGCACTGTCGGGTCAGTTCGGGTACTACAAGCGTCCAGGGACCTTTGGGAAGTCGTGGAACCCTGGAAGTTTCAGGGACCTTCTAGAAGACCTTGAGGAGACCTTGGAGCCCTGGTAGTGTCAGGGACCTTTGGGAAGCGGTAGAACCCTGGAAATGTCGGTGACCTTCAAGAAGAACTGTAGGAGACCACGTGACCCGGAGTTAGTGTTTTTTTACAAAGACGCTCCTGAGATGGCCAAAGGGAAAAGAGAGAGTCTGGAAGCGACAGAATACGAGAAGAGTTTCGAGTTAAGACATAATAACCTTCTGGCGGCTGTCCGAATTCCAGGAACATTCCAGGAGATTCCGGGGAGTTTCTGGAGTTGACGCTCAGAAGCCACCCAGGGACGATTCGCACGCTACTGATTCGTAAGAAGACTTCACGCATTAAGTCCGGGACCATTTCGGATACCAGGTAGTCTGGAGACATTCCAGGAACAATTCTAGGTGCCACGACGTCTGGAAACACTACCAGAGACCGCAAAGCACAGGTTCATTCCGGAGTTATTTTGGAAACCGATGTTTACGAAGCTCGCCCAACGGACACGCCCTTAGCGACATCCCTGCCGTTGTCTGTCAGGGTCCTTGGCTGGACTGGGCTGGTCGAGACTGTGTGGCCTCCGTCGCTCGATGTCGATCACGGACATTGCGTCCTTCCAGTGTGAAAGCCAGGAAGAGACGAGACGTGGAGGACCAGCGGTCACCCAGGCTACAGGGACAGCAAGGCTGTTACGGTTAGGCACCAGAGCCATCGCAGGAGTTGTCAGAGCGATGTTATACAGCCGTGAACTGCCTACAGGACTTCAACTCCTAGTGGTTCACTGCTGCAGCTCGGCAGTGGAGGCGAAGGAGGAAGTTTTCGAGAAGACTGAAGAAGTCCCGGGTGACCGAGAGTGTTCTTACGACCAAACTGTGCACATAGAGGCACAAAAACATAGGGTTTTAGAGTGCAGGAGGCACTGTGAAGAAAATGTAGACGGTGGACGCATCTAGAATGATCTAGAAGCGTCAGGATAGTCGTCAGAAGCTCCCGGGAACTTCTAGATATACGGACATTACTAGAAGGTGGACTCTGTTGTTTTAGAAGGATCTAGAAGGCAGAGGTGCCTGCCCTCCTATTTATAGTTTTAACATGCCACTGTCAACAATAGATAATGGCCTTTTTACTTTACTTTCAAAATTTTAACAAATAAACCTCAGTTTGATTTAGACTGCAATATATTTTTTAAAGAAACGTAATTTGCTTCGAAAAAAAGGAGAAACAAATAATATATTTATTAAAAACAATGGTGCAAATAGATTTCAGTTGACGTCTGGCCTGAAGGGCCATGCAGCTGAATGACAACTGTGTTCTCCCAAAGAGAACGAGACGACAGTTGTCCGTTACGTTAAGAGTACGCGCTGCCCCTTGAGGGGAGGTAACCTTTAAGATAATACTTACGTCTCCACGTTGGAAGATCAGGAGGCGCAGTGAAGATTCCTTGCGATGCTCGAGGAGGACTCGAGAACCGGAGGATGACCTCAAGGGGCACAAGGCTCAAAGACAACCCCTAGAATGACCTCAAGGTTGTTGTTATTATTGTAAGTCATATTGTATAATCAGGGGTCCAGAAACAGAGGGGCATCCGTGCCGCTCGTAATGGTTTCAAGGTAAGCACGGATCACGAAAGGCATAAGAATCCTCTCTATATATATATATATACGGTATACACGTACTTCACCCGAAACCAGTGAAAGAGTGGCACAGGTGCCCCTCTGTTTCTGGATGCCTCAATTACGTCGAAGGGGGAAAGGAGTTGTGAGGGTGTTGTGATTTCACAAGGAGCTGGATGTGGTGGTCCGCTGTTCGGAGTCCTTCAGGTGCCCTATGGTCGCCCTTCGGGTGGGAAGGGATTCGATTTAAAACGACTAAAGGTGGCTTCACACTGGGCCGATTACTGCCAACCGTTGCAAGATCGTGTCGAAACGATTTTGGTTACAATCTTCGGTTGTTCGAATATCCGAACGTCAAATTACCTTTGCGACGTGTACCGAGAAACTGAACGGCACACTAAGAGAGGGTAAATCTTTACGAAAATATAAAAAAACAATGTTGAAATGTTCTTAGGGAAGTCTAGAATACTGAAAGTTATTTTTTTTCCACAAAGGTTGGTGAGAATCGGCTCGGCGCCAAGCAACCTCGAGACCGTCGCGAGCTTCGAACCAAGGTCCACCTTGGCGTAAATCCCGCTCACTCCGAGTGAACTGTTTGCGTAATCAGAGGCGTGCTGGTCTTGTATTCGCTCTGCTTTGGGTTCGAATCCCGCACTATTCTCAGATTCCCAGCAGTGAATGCTACCTGCCCCAACAGTCGACCAAATTGCATACGGAAAAAGGTGACGGCTTCGGCCGCAACTGCTCAGCGCCTCATGGCTTACTCTCTTCACTTTCTTCACCAACTGGACCTTGGTTCGAAGCTCGCAGCGGACGGGTTGATCATTTGAATGACATCGCTGCTACTAGCGATGACCATACATATTGTTTATCGCCTTTTAAGGTGCTGTATGACCAAAGGTATCGAGCGACCTTAGGGCACCCAGGCAAGAGTGGAGGACAAGGGGCGTGAAGGGAGGAGGTCGTACTTGAGGAGAGGGGCCGAGGTCGTACTTGAGTGAGGAGAGGGGCCAACGACGTAGGTCTTCCGCCGTCAGGAGGAAGACTCCATCGCTACTTAATGTCACGAAGAGTTCGTAAGAAGACCCAGTCCCGAATGACGTCAACCTCTTCCGAAGAGCATTAACCAACTTTAACCCTCTTCCGGAGAACTTGAACCTATTTTGAAGAACTTTCACCTCTTCTGGAGAATTTTGACGCCTTCAATACGGCGACGTCATACGAAATAATTGGATTGAAAGATTCAATTCGGTGGTGTTACTCTCAGGTTTGATCCTTTGCTTTCCTGACGAGGTTAAAGACCGAGTGGACAACTCTCTCCCTTTAAGCCTCGTTTAGTAGCCACTAGTGCCACAAGCAACTTGTCAACTCGCCCTCTACTCGACCAATGTCAACAGAAAGTTAGTCAACTCACCGCCAAACTGTTGTAGTGTCAACATTAACTGACATGGGGCGAGTTCAGTAGCCGTTGGTGCTACAAGCGACTTGTCAACTCACCCTCTACTTGACCAATGTGAACAAAGAGTTAGTCCGCTTGCCTGCAAACTATCCTAGTGTCAACACCTACTTGCCATTAAGTTCACTTGCAGCTAGCACTAGCGGCTACTAAACTAGCCCACCCCACTCCCCCTCGTGCCAACGAGGCTTCAGCTCCTCGTGGATGAGGTTTTGGGTCACTGAAGACGTGTACGAGCCAACATTGTCATACAGGGATTAAGCTTTAGCCCCTTCCGGTGCATTTGATGACTAGTATGCTCTAGCTTCCGCCGACAGATATTCCATTGAGGTTAAGGTAAACCCCTCTTAACCTCTCCGCAGCAAGAGGGTTAACACGTGGACAACTCCCACCCCCAAACTTCCTGTGAAAATCATGTCCAATGACAACAGGTTTTTTTTTTTTTTTTTATTCCTTTTCTTTTCTTTTTTATGGAACCTTAAGGGGTGGGCTACTGATGGTTACAATTCAGGCATCCAGAAACAAAGGGGCATCCCCACTGCTTTTACTGGTTTTGAATTAAGTATGGATTGCGAAAGGCATAAGCCTTCAATATATATCATTGATAGTGATGGCTAGTTGTTTGCTTGTTATTTTCTTAAGAGTATTTTCCATATATCTTACTGTGAACTTGTTCCCTTTGAAAGGAGGGTTATGACTTCACTGTAGATGGTCATTATAGCTATAATGACCACCTATATTGAAGTCATAACTCTCCTTTCAAAGGAGAACAAGTTCATAGTAAGAAATATGGAAACTACTCTTAAGAAAATAATAAACACACAAGTAGCCATTACTTTCAATGAGGTATGTATAAGAGAAAAATATCCTGACCATATATACCATCAACACACACACACACACACACACACACACACACACACACACACACACACACACACACACAAAAGCACTGGCCTCACAAGCCAGAGAACCGGGGTTCGATTCCCCGGCCGGGCGGAGATAAGTTGGGTTTGTCTCCTTTCACGTGTAGCCCCTGTTCACCTAGCAGTGAGTAGGTATGGGACGTTAGTCAAGGAGTTGTGACCTTGCTGTCCCGGTGTGTGGTGTGTGAGTGGTCTCAGACCTACCCAGAGATCGGCAAATAATGAGCTCTGAGCTCACTGCCGTAGGGAGGTGTCTGGCTGTCTCGACAGAGACTGCAGCAGATCCGAGGTGAATACCTATGCTCAACTCGCAACCAGTAAAATTGGTAGGGATGCCCCTCTGTTTCTGGATGCCTATGTGCTAATGCAGTAACCCTTATTTGGTTATTGATTTACACATGTAAATGTCTCTATTTTCTTAGAATCGAGTCCAGTCCAAGTATACGTTTGCCTTCAGTTTCCTTGAGGTTCTGTTCATACGAGTGGCTTCAACCGCAGCAGTTTGAACCCCGGCGGATTGTTTACAATTAAAGTCAGTGGAAACGTGCACACACAACCGTGCGGTTCAAAACACTAGTGTGAACAGGGCCCGGGGGAAATAGACGAAAAGAAAACGGGTTTCCGAGTCCCTTCTGTTGTTGTCCCGATGCAAGGGTGTTATTTGTGTACTGATGTATTAACATTAATACCATTATTATTTTTTTCAATTATTATGACACATTATTTTCATTATTATTATCATTATTATTCTTATATATTTTTTTCTTTTTTAGTTAGGGGGAGGTTAGCTGGGAGGGGACCTTCCTCGGCACATGCCAGCATATGTACATTGTTCATATGTACAAGTGCTCCCGTGCACACATGTGCTATGTATATGTACATTTATTCATGTATATATGTACGTATGTATCTTCTGATGTGGCAAAATCCAGTGACGTCATGTCGGCACGTTGACCAAGAACAAACGGTGACAGAAAAGATCTTTGTGAACCCAAGTCCTAAACCCTAAACCTAAACCTCAACCTTAAGCCCTAAAACTAAACCCTAAACCCTAAAACTAAACCTCAACCTTAAGCCCTAAAAATAAACCCTACAAGCCCTCCTGAGATCCTTTCCCCTTCCTCCAATGATTAGAGGGATCCCTTAACTCTTTCTCAAAAATTGGTCTTGGCCTCTTAAAAATTGGTCTTTGACCTCCAAGAAATTAGTTTTGGTCTCTCAAAAATTGGCCTTTGATGTCTTGGAAATCAGTCTTTGGCCTCTCAAAAATTGGCCTGTGATCTCTCACAAATTGGCCTCTGACCTTTAACAAATTGGCCTCTGACCTCTAAAAATTTGGTCTTTCACGTTTGGATAGAAGTGTTGGTGAAGCATAAAGGCCCCGTCAAACTACACGTCAAATCACGGGGAACTGAACCCAGCTGTCTCTACAACATATTCAAACTGAACCGCGTAGGGGCAATGGATGCGTGACAGAAGACCCACTAAACGGCCCCACTCATCGTGTCACAGAAGTCCCAGCTCCACTGACGTCGTGAGGACGTTATCCAACGCGTAGAACTGTGCAAGGTTTGCGCCTGTGGCAAGTGAGACGTCACCCGTACAAAGCTGTGACAGCTTTGACGAACTGAGTAGCGCTCGTCACAGCAATGAGTCACAGTTTGAAACACAGGACGGATAAAAGGATCAAAGGCACGCGTGTCCTTCACTCCCGCCCCAGGCCGCCCAGACTCAAAAGATGCATAGTGTGACATGGCCTTTACCGACACAGTGAAATCGTCTTCTGTACGTTAATAGCGGGGGGAGGGAGAAGGAGAGTGGGAGGGGGGAGTAGGAGGACTAAGGAGGGGGAGGGAGAATAGGAGGATAGTTTTATTGGTAACACCGAAATAAGCATAGTGACGTCATGGCGTTCAGAATAACTTCTCTTCTGGGAATAATGACGTCATTGTGGATGGTGTAACGCCATATAATTCAGGGGGTAACAACGTTCATTGTGGAGTGTAATGGCGTCATAACTTCGGGGTAGTGACGTCATCACTGATGGCGTAAAGACGTCATAATTAGGGGGTAGTGAGGTCATTGTGGATGGCGTAATGACGTCATAACTCAGGCCAGTGACGTCATGAGGCTAGACGCTGTGTCACATTTGGAGGAAGACGGGACAAACGATGAATATAAAGAATATAAACATCTGGATTTTTGGGAAAGCGTAACAAGGAATTGATTGTGCCATTTATTCACAATCTTACCCTTCCCCTCCCCCTCTCTTTGCCTTCTCCCTCCCTTTTCCCTTCTCCCACCCTCTCCCCCTCTTCCTTTCCCCTTCTCCCCCTTTACCCACCCTCTCCCCTTCTACCCCCTCTTCCCTTCCCCCACTCTCTCCCCTTTCCCACCCACTCCTCTCCCCCTCTCCCACCCTCCTTTCATGTAACCACCACCCGCAGCAGTGAAGAGAAATGCAAAACGAGTGAAAGCTAATCTTCAAGTACACTAACTTGGTGCATTATTGCAGACGGCCCACCACTACCACTGTAGCAACGTCACACTCTACGTCATTCTACGTCGGCTGATGGACGCCTCGTTGCGTTGACAGGGGTGTCCTCTCACTCTCGAGACAAATTGGTTAATCTATTATGTAGAGATGGTAATTATTTTTCTCAGTGAATTAATACAATGATGAAAATGTTGTTTCAATATCCTTCCCTCTCTGGTGTTTGAATATAGCTACCGGATTTACCAGCGTATGAGACGCATACTCGCGTCCACTATTTTACAAGGATACAAAGATTACAAAAAGGATTGCAAAGGAAGAGCATACTGATGGGGGACTTTTTGGTCCATAACCAGGTTGGATGTGGATACTTTGTTTAAAGAAATAGTGCGTCATCATGCATTTATTGAAAATTCTTTAGTGCTTTTGTTGGGAAAATGTATTAATCTGTGCATCTATAATATAGCTACATTAGACACAGGGCAATTTTGTGATATGCTTAAAAAAAAAAATTGTATGCCAACAAATACGTATTTAGTATTAAGGGACGGAGAAGAAGGGAGGGAGGGGAAAAGAAGAAAAGGACAGAGGAGAGCTTACCACTATGGAGGATCAACCATCTAAGAGAAGACCTCAACTTGCGACTTGCTAATGCGTAACTCAACAAAGTTCTGTCGAGGTAAGCTTCTGTGGTCCAGGTTGACCGATGACGACACAGAATTATGGGACGACATACTCCAACTTAATGAGATCAGTCGTTTGGATATCTATGCTGAAATATGCATTTATCAGTATTACAGTACACATGTATTTACTATACCCAGTTGTGTTGTATGAAATGCTTCTTTACGAACATAATAATTGAGGAGACTGTAAAAGACCATTAGGCAGTTCCATGTCCCTTACCACCCTTCTCCCCCATCCATAAATTTATCATCTCTTAAAGCAACCAATTGTTTAAGCAATCACTACATCAAGGTTACCAATTCTATTCCTTTCATTAATTAACCATTCTGTCGGTAAACCAGTTCCTCCCTATTTCCTTCTTCAACCTAAATATGTTTAATATAAACCCATTACTACGAGTCCGGCCCTGATATCTTAACCTGGGCTGTGGAGTCGGAGTCGGAGTCGGCGTCTGAAGCAATTACGGTGTCACTGGAGTCGGAGTCGGTAAAAATGTACCGACTCTGATTCCAGTCAAATTTACACTTTATAAGGCCTTTGTTTAGACTGTAGAGTTATGCAGTGCACACTCCTTATAAGTATATTATATTAAAAAATATCATAATTTTATAAAATGTAATAAATCTCATCATCTTATCTTCGTGGTCATTCCACTGAACCCCCAAAACGTCCTTGTGCAACGCTGGCTTTCAAATTTATACATAGACCGATAAACATCCAAAGTATTACTTGAATAAATTAAACACCTCAATTTTACACCTATTGACACACAGTCACGGGAGCTGTAATATTCCTGTCAAGTTCCATAGAGAAATGATGACAAATTTATACTACGACTGTTCCTCCGTTATGTTGTCCCCCAACCCCTTGTTGTTGTCCTGTATCATTTCTCTGAATATTCTTTTCCTTTTTTCGCCTACATACCCTGTGCTGGGGGCAAAAGAATACTGCCACCAAGTATTTCCACTTGGATCGTAAGAGGCGAGAAGAAAGGGACGGAGATTAGGACCAAGCATCCTTCTCCCTGTAGCCCCACAGGGGACATTCCTAAAAAACGTAAAAGCATATGAGGGTCTAGGAGTTTTCCAACCAGCACCCTAAGGTTTGGGCTTTTTAATGTGTGTGGATGTGGTACAGATGAGAGTAAAAGGGAAGAGATAGGTAGTATGTTTGTGAGAAGAAAGATGGATGTGTTGGCTTTGAGTGAAACTAAGTTGAGAGGGAAGAGCGAGTGTAAGTTTAGGAATGTAAGTGGGAGGTTATCAGGAGTGAAGAGAGGGCGAGGGAGAGAAGGGGTGGCTCTACTAGTATGTGAAGAGATAGGTAATCGTGTAGTGGAGTGGAAAGAGGTTTCCTCAAGGATAATGTGGATGAAGGTGAAACTGGGAAAGGAGATGTGGGTTTTTGTAAGTGCATATGGGCCTGGTAGTGAGAAGAATGTAGAAGAGAGGGAGGCTTTTTGGATAGATTTAAATGAGTGCATAGAGGGATTAGGGAGAAATGTCAATGTAATAGTATTGGGAGACCTTAATGCTAGGGTAGGAAATTGTCCAATCGATGGAGTGGTTGGGAAATGTGGAGTTCCAGAAATAAATCGTAGTGGTGAGTTGAAGGTGGAGATGTGTCTAGAAAGAGAGTTGATGATAGCAAATATAGTGTTTTGGGAGAAAGTCAAGCCTAATTACACATGGGAGAGGGTGATGGAAGGAATGGTTGTAGAAAGAGCTTTAATGGACAATGTAGTGGTAGATAGGAGTATGGTAGAAAGAGTTAAGGATGTACATGTTCTAAGGGGAGAGAGTGGAGAAATATCAGATAATTTTTTGGTGGAAGGTAAGTTGAGAGTGGAGGATAGATGGAGAAAGAGGAAAGGGACAAAAGGAAAAGGAGAAGGAGTACGGAAAGAAGCTGAAGGAGGAGTGGGAGGGAGTAAAGGATAGAGTGGAGCTGGGTGTGGAGGAGGAATGGGGATGGTTCAAGGAGGGAGTCATAAAGTGTGCAAGGATGGTGTGTGGAACAAGAAGGACAGGAGGAAATAGAAGAAAGGGTAGTGAATGGTGGGATGAGGAAACAAAGAAGGTTGTAGAAGAGAAGAAGCGAGCTTTCACAGATTGGTTACAAAATAGGACGAGGGAGTCATATGAGAGGTACAAAGAAAAGAAAAGTAAAGCAAAAGGTAAAGGAGGCAAAGAGGAGAGCAGATGTGAAATGGTGTATGAGTATGACAGAAAATGTTGATAGTAATAAAAAGATGTTTTGGAAAGAAATTAAGAGAGGATGAGGAGGCGAATCAAGTAGAGAAGAAAAGGTAAAAGGTGCAGATGGAGAGATGATAATGGAAGAGAAGGCAGTAAGAGGAAGATGGGCAGAATATTTTAGGGAGTTGCTAAATGTGAAGGAGGATAGGGAGGGAAAGATAGCTGCAGTGGGAAATGCTAAGAAAATGAGAGTGATGAGTGAGGAGAATGGAGGAGAAATAAGGAAGGATGAGGTGAAGGCAGTTGTTAAGATGATGAAAGCAGGTAAGGCACCTGGTCTGGATGGATGCCATGCAGAATGTCTGAAAAAGGGAGGTACAGTGATGGTGGACTGGCTGGTGAGGTTATTTAATGTTTGCTGGAGAGAGGGTAGAGTGCCGGAGGACTGGAGGAGTGCCTGTATAGTTCCTCTTTACAAGGGAAAAGGGGACAAGTGTGAATGTAGTAGTTTCAGAGGGATTAGCTTAAGTGTAGTTGGGAAGGCTTATGGGAGGATCTTGATTGAGAGGATTAGGAGAGGAACAGTGTGGATTTAGGATGGGTAGAGGTTGTGTAGATCAGATCTTTGTGGTAAGACAAATATGTGAGAAAGCTATAGGAAAGGGGAAGGATGTTTTTTGGGCCTTTATGGATCTCGAAAAGGCTTATGATAGGGTAGACCGAAAGGCACAATGGGAGGTTATGCAGATATACGGGATAGGAGGAAAGCTTCTGGGAGCTGTCAAGAGTTTTTATGAGAGTAGTAGAGCTTGTGTCAGGATTGGAAATGGAGAGAGTGAGTGGTTCGAGGTAAAGGTGGGACTTCGTCAAGGATGCGTTATGTCGCCCTGGCTGTTCAACTTATACATGGATAGGGTGGTGCGAGAGGTAAATGCAAGGGTAGTGGGTCAGGGATTGGAGATGGTTAAAGAAAATGGAGAAAAGTGGGAGGTGAGCCAGCTGTTGTTTGCTGACGACACTGCGATTGTGGCAGGATCGGAGGAGGGATTGAGGAAGTTGGTGGCAGAGTTTGGGAGAGTATGTGATAGAAGAAAGCTAAAGATAAATGTGGGTAAAAGTAAGGTGATGAGATGTACAAGGGGTGAAAGTGGCAGTAGACTGGAAGTGAGCATTAAGGGAGAGCAACTGGAGGAAGTGGATAGTTTTAGATACTTGGGTGCAAATGTGGCAGGAAAAAGTGGAGTGAAGGTGGAAGTAGAATGTAGATTGAGAGAAGCGAGTAAATGCCTTGGTGGATTAAAGAGTGTAATGAGGAATAGACATTTGGGAATGGATGCTAAGAGGAGACTATATGAAGGAGTGATTGTGCCAACAGCACTGTATGGGGCAGAAACATGGAACATAAGAGAAGAGAGGAGTTTGAATGTGTTTGAGATGAGGTGTCTGAGAAGTATGATGGGGGTTACTAGGCTAGATAGAGTGAGAAATGAGGAGGTGAGGAGGAGAACAGGGGTGGAAAAGGAGCTGGGAAATAGGGTTGATGAAAGAATATTAGGATGGTTTGGACACATGGAAAGAATGAGTGAAGAAAGACTAGTAAAAGAGGTATGGAAGGCAGATGTGGAGGGAGTGAACATGAGGGGACGTCCTAGGATGAGGTGGATGGATGGGGTGAAGGGGGCTTTGGGGAAGAGGAGAATGTCTGTTGAGGAAGGACGGGAGAGAACAGAAGACAGGGGTGAATGGAGAATGGTTGTATATGGATGATGTTGTGATTGCATGAGGTGGAATGGGCGGGGGATAGGGGAATAGGTAGTATGTGTGAGCAAAATTTGACGCAGCCCGAAAGGATTTCTCCCCGTCCTCTCCTTTTATGCAATGGGGGGACGGAGAGGGGAGGTCGCCGATTTAATGAAATGGCCTTGCTGTGGATGTGCTGTGTCTTGCAACACTGCTTCCGACCCAGGACAGTGGACAAGGTGCAGGGATGACCCGTCATCCAGGAGGTGCTCAGATAAGAGGGAGGGTGGAGGAGTGTGGAGTGTATTCAGGGATGGAATGGGTGGAAATGATTTTATGCCTTTCCCTTTTTGGCTACCTCCCTTGTAAGGGGGAAAAAGCCTTGGTATATGTATGTATGTATGTACGAGTTAATTTAATTATTGATTAATGATTATTAATTTTTTTTCATTTCAATTACTATAAAATATTATTTGATTATTTATATGATTATATTATATTATTATTATTATATTATATTAAAATATTAAAAATATCTACCTTTCAGTGAAGCCCTTTTTGTCTCTACCATGGTGCTCCTGTGTCCCCAGGAGGTAGGTGACGAGGGGCTTGGCATGCTTGATGCTGTTGTCGTCCCTAAGCAGGTTCAAGTCCCTCTGGAGCACCATCTAGTTGGGAAGGCAGTTCCCCATGTAGGCATGTTGGTCTGACTGCATTTTGACCAAAGCATTGGCAACTGGGGCCATAACTTTGACGTACTCGGCGATGACCTCGTTGTCCTCATCAACAAAGGCGGGGATCGAGTTGGGGTGCATGCTGGTACAGAGATCATTGATCTTTTTACGGGTGTCCAGGTCCTGTAGCAGGCCAGAAAGCATCTTATAGCTGTCATAGCTGGAGTTCCACCTCGTCGCGCCAGGGACTTTTAAGTTTTTTGCCGATAGCATCCTTTATCTCGTTGGCTGCAACAGTTCGGCGGCCCTGGGCATTCCACAAAGACTGTGCCTTGGCATCCAACCTTCTGAAGATATTCCTGCTACCATAGTTCCATTGTGGGACCTGAAAAAGAATATTTATTTAATATTTTATTACAATTCACAAATTAAAAAATAATAAATAATAATTTACATCTTTCTAGTTTTTACCAAAAGAATAAATTATGGGCAGGTGGATGGGGGGTGAGGTAGTATGTGTGAGCAAAATTTGACGCAGCCTGAAGGGATTTCTCCCTGTCCTCTCATTTTATGCAATGGGGGGACAGAGAGGGGGGGGGGGTCACTGATTTAATGAAGCGGCCTTGCTGTGGAGGTGCTGTGTCTTGTGACACTGCTTCTGACCCAGGGCAGTGGACAAGGTGCAGGGATGACCTGTCATTCAGGAGCTGCTAAGATAAGAGGGAGGGTGGAGGGTTGTGGAGTGTATTCAGGGATGTAATGATTTTATGCCTTTTTCTTCTTGGCTACCCCCCTTATAAGGGGGAAAAAGCCTTGGTATATGTATGTATCATTAAATTCAAAAAAATAAAATTATTATACTAACTTTGGAAACATCCTCAGACGCCAGGAGGTTCAGAGTGTGTGCACCACACCTCTGGTGTTTAGGCAGGCTAACCTCGGCTTCGTCAGCCTGGTCCAGGGCCTCCTCCATAGGTATGACCTGAGGCTCGTCAGCCAGCTCTTCGTCAGGCTTGTCCTCGCCAGGTTGTATGACGACATCCTCTTGTGCAAAGTTGACAAATGCACTTACATAGTTTGTGCCATTGTCTGTGGTCGTGCAATGATGCTGAAGTCCTCATGCAGCTTGCTCAAGGACCTCGCCAAGTACTCGGCTGTCTGGCTCTCCTTCACCTCCTTCATGCCCAAGACTGCAGTCGTCCTCTCCAGGGTGGCCTTGTCCAACCACGAGACTGTGGAGCCTATGAAGGCCCGGTTGTGGCTCGACCAGCTGTCGGCAGTGGTGGCCAGGTAGTCCTGCTTGGACATGATCTGGGTGAGCTCATTTTTGGCCCTGGCGTTCATATGCTTGATGTCGTTGCCAAGCTTTTTTCTGGACGGCAGCTTGAACTGAGGGTTCAGGTAGTTGAAGAAGGCCCTGAGCGCCTCTGATTCTGTTGTTATGGTGGGCAGCATGTTGCGGATAATCCACTGAAACATAAAAAAGATGTGCGAGTATTTGAAGTTAAATTTTTGTTATAAATTATTTCTATTTATTAAAGTTAATTGATTTATTAAATCATTTTCATACTAAAAGAGTAGAACTTTTAAAAGTAAAACTTACCTCATAAAACAGGTCAAGGGCCTTCTGCTGGTCAAACCTCTCAGCCATAGCCTCCTCAATACAGCCCTGCCTGAGGCTTTTGGCATCCCGACCACCACCAGAAGCAGAGCGGCCACGTTTGCTGCTGCCATCTAAGGCTGCTTTTAAGGCAGGACTATCTAAAGGGTGCTTGGTGGCATAATGCTTCTTTAAGTTGGTGTCATTCTGAAGCTTCAGCCTCGCAGTGCAATTTTTCTCGGCGCAGAGGGCAAACCCGGCGTCCTTGCCGACACCACACTTGAAGAGGGGCTTGAGAATGTCCCAGTCTCTGTAGAGGTCCCTTTCCCTCCTGGAACCGTGACCTCCCTCGGCTTGCTCGGCCTCGGTGTCGGCGATGTTCATGTCCTCGGCTCGACTTTTGCCAGGCATCAGCTCCGGACTCGTAAACTCTGGCAGTTGGATATCGCTGGCGTCAGATTCACTCTCAGCGAGGCCGCTTGGGTTCGTGTGTCGTGTGTCAGACTGAGCACTTGGGTTTCTCGACCTCAGTGTGGATGTCACGTACTTATCCATTGTCAGCGGTGAGTGTGATGTGAGTAGAGTAGTCTAACCTCCTTGGGTGTCCTCTCCAGAGTGTTGTCAGTGCAACGGTTGAAGAATGTCTGACTATTGTAGCACAGTTTAACTAAATCGTAACTTACGGGACACGGTGAAAAGAAAGTCTGCAGACTGTGCAGATTTGTAAACACTAAACAAGTGCTCTGATTGGCTGCTGCTGTCACCGGCGCACGCGCGGTGGCTGCGCATCACTAACAAGCATTCTGATTGGCTGGAAGCCAGCCGCGGTCACAACTTGACGAGTCTGTGTGGTACAGATAAAGCAACGAGTTAAACACCACGAGTATATTTCCAAGTTCAAAGAAGGGCAGTCCAGGCAGTAATACTAGTCTTTGTTTCACATTACTACACACAGTCACACAGGCTTGCATATCGAGCACATTTCGAGCAGTGGTCATTTGAGACACACACACTCACACACTTACACACCCATACTGAAATAGAAGTAGAGAGAAGCGATAAAGTAAAACACAATGCTAATAGTCAAAGGCGTCTTTAGTTGTTACAGAAACATAGGTGTCACCACATCTGTATGCTACAGAAAAGTTGAAAACCAATGTTTGGTCGTCTTCGTTTTTTCAAATTTTTCCCAGGATACAGAGGTTCGGATTCGCGGAAAAAAAAAGACGTTCCGAACCTGGAAGTCTGAATCTTTTTTGACGTCGGTCCAAATCCGAACCTCCGAACCCAAATCCGGGATTTTGCCGGTTCGAACAAATCCGTGGATATAGGTTCGCGAACATTTGTTCGGAACGCCCACCTCTGCTTACTAGTATAGCCAAACATGCAACAGATAATAAGTGTCTACAGTATTTCCACTTCAAGGATGTTCAGGGTCAGACGGAAGCAGGAATTCCCCCCCCCCCCGAGTGCAACATTGCCAATTTGATCACTAATTATTGGATCGTCACTGTCACTCAAAATAATTTTTTTTTTCAGCGTGACTCACATTCCCTTTTCGAATATGATGATGGCATTGGGTTATGTAAACAAATGTATATTTAGTGTATTTATTGGAAGGTTGGGGGAAGCTTTACAATGGTAATTATATATACAGTATATATATATACACATCCACACACACCAAAGGCAGTTTCTCCCTCAGAGAGGGTAGCCAAGCAATGCATACGCACACAGACGCATACTTATACCGTAAACAAATAAAACCCGTTCCAACACCCCGCCCACCCTGCATCAATGGTAACTGTACGTAAGTTGATGACCCAAGTCAATTGTAACATACAAATAAATCAACATTCAGGTTGCGCAATACCTTGCAGAAGATAGCAACAAACTGAACCAGCTTAGTTTATTATAACCTGTTTACTAATGACAACGGAGAACCAAATAATTGTTTCACAGCAACAAAGGGTCATCTCCGTTCAAGTGTCGTTAACAAGGGGATATGTTGCACACAAGCATCTGTCTGTACCTATGAGAAAATATATATATAGAAAAGTTCAACAATAATTAAGATGCCCTAGACACCCTACATTTTGCATATTTATGGCATACACGTCTATGTTTATAGATAGCACGTTCACTGGCACAATACCAAAGGTTAGGAGCCTACCCTAGGAGGCATACCTGCGGCCAAAGCCGTCACCTCTGCCATGTGCGTTTGGGACTGTTGGGGCAGGTAAAGGTGGTGGTGGTACACTAGGCATTTCTCACTAGCATGCTACTTGGTTTTGCTACTTTGAATAGAAACAACTTAAATTACAATCTTTTGTTTTTCAAATTTCCAAATCTCAAATCACTCGTGTCACAGTGTGAGAAGCTGACTGACGAACTAAGAGAAGTTAAACCTAGATTACAAATGTTAGACACAATGTTGAGATGTTCTCAATGAACTCTAGAATAGTGTAACCAAAGTCATCCCTACCAAAAGTAAGTAGCAAAAGCAAGTAGCATGCTAGCCTAAAGTGCCGCCACCTTAAGAGTCACTGCTGGGGATTGGAGAGTAGTACATATGGGATTAGAACTCTCAACTAAGCAAACGCAAGACCAGCACACTTTCCAATTACACTATTGGCACACTGGCACAATACACGCAGCACAATAAACCCTCCCATATCAAAACTAATAGGCCTACAGTGTTCAAATTTGGGGAACATTCAGACATTCGGTGTAAAATAATTACTTCCATACTCGTCTCTGCTCCACTATTCCCATGCACTTTTCTGGGCCAGATTTGCCTACTTGCGGACCCTAGGCCAACCTCTCAGTGGGTCCCCAAATTTATAGAAATATAGCACATTTCAGTACCCAATGTATGTATGTATGTATGTATGTATGTATGTATGTATGTATGTATGTATGTATGTATATATATATATATATATATATATATATACATACACATCTGTAATTTAAAATTTAATAGTGTATGGTAACTTTTTACTGAAAAAATGCTTATTGCACTTAAATTTAAATTCTGCCTGATTTCATTTATTTCATTTCGTTATTACTATTTGTAAGCCACTTTGTTGCATGACAAATTAGTTTCAGTAGGCCCCTAGTTACCTGTGGGCCCTAGGCCAGTGGCCTACTATGCCTATCGGTAAATTCCGGCCCTGGGATGAGGGGCCACGAAGACCACGCAGGTAGTGAAACTGAAACCATTCGGATACGGGAGGGATTACGCTACATCATATTCATGAGGTTACCAAAAGCCAAATCTGGTTCTATGGCTTACAACAGCCTTAATACTGCCTAGTACAACTGAACAGTCATCTGGCTTACAGAAGTCGCTCAAGTATGGCAGACTTCTACAACTTATAAAGCGTATGCATAAACTTCGTAACGCGACTCCTACAAATTATAAAACAGTCCATGCGAGTAAGTGTTTGGAGAGAGGAAAGAATGTCGTATAAAGATATGTACATTACGATCACTGTCTGAAAAGGATCACGTACTGTGATCATAATATATGCATCTTTGCACAACATTCTTTTCTCCAATAGTGGGATCTTCAGTAATATAAAACAATACTGTACTAATATAACCATCCCAACATTAAGTATAAAAGAATCCTTTTTGGAAAGATGAAAAAAAAAAAAATAATAATAATAATAAATAAATAAATAAAAAATAAAAAATAAAAACCCAAGAAATGTTGCAGGTAGGTATCAATACCACTGTTCTACAATAAATGCACACATGTCCATGACATAATGGTATATACCACATACCATCCAACTTCCTTACCCAAAAAACATGAACATGTAGACAAGATCATACACAAGCCTACAATAAAGACACTTTGGTGAGGAGAATTAAATATTTGACGAGTTGAGCAGAAACGGTTTTCACATAATTTCTTTCACAAGTTCTGGCTTCAAAGTACACCCATGAAATTTGCGGGATTTGAACCCAAAACTAAACATACTTCTGACTACATCAGCAATGCACCTATGAACATGCATACACACAAAATATTAATGCCTTGTAACAGGGTAGAGAGAGAGAGAAAGTGAGTGAAAGAGCATGAATTTCAAGTCAAATATACATTGATATACAATTCATGCCATGTTTTTCTTTAAAAAAATTCAAGAGAGCAAATGGAGACAAGAATAACACTGACAACAAATTTCATATTAAACGTACATTTCTCTTGCAGCATAATCAAATACCATACTTGATAAAGTTCTAATAAATGAACTGTAATTCAATGAAGGCTTTTTCTTTAAATGATGTTTACTCCCTCTTTTTATTGAAGTTTTTCCAACTGTGTCATGGTATTTACTGCATATACAAAAGGAATTTATTTTCATTATTATTATTCTTTATCATGTATACATGGAACAGCATTCCAACTGGCCATAAACCAAATTACTACAAGCTCGAGGGGGCAAAATTACAGGACAGAGGTCGCCTCTGTATTCTCCATCCCAATGGGCATTATTCATTTTCCGTATGACCCCCTAAAAAAATATGGCAGCGATACATACCCTTCTGGCAGTGACGTCATTTTTTTTTAACTACAACCTGAAGTCAGACCCAAATACATCTGGATCCAAGTGCCGTAACAACGTAACTACTTATGCAAAATGCATTCAATGAAATATATACAATAAAGCTTCAATATATGGAACTAATTGGGGGAAGGGTTGGTTATTATAGCTAAAAGTATGTACTGTGCGTGCATACACATTTAAATTTTCCATGCGCCCACATTGGACACCAAACATTGTTTGATATAGCCAACGAATGGTTGGTAGGTCTCACTAGGATCAATATCACCAAAATTTGGTGAAAAAAGGTTTGGTATAATGAGGGTTTACTGTGGAGTGAAAACATGACTAATGACTTCAATTCATTCCAGAATAACACTCATTTGTCAACGTAGTTGTACAGTATCTCACAACTAATATTCCCACTGAAATTAATGGTACATACATACATATACCAAGGCTTTTTTCCCCCTTACTAGGGAGGCAGCCAAAAAGGAAAAGGCATAAAATCATTCCCACCCATTCCATCCCTGAAAACCTTTCACACCCCTCCACCCTCCCTCCCATCTTAGCACCTCCTAGATGACGGGTCATCCCTGCACCCTGTCCACTCCCCTGGGTCAGAAGCAGGAAAAGGCTTACGACAGGGTAGACAGAAAGGCACTGTGGGAGGTTATGCGGATATACGGGATAGGAGGAAAGCTTCTGGGAGCTGTCAAGAGTTTTTATGAGAGTAGTAGAGCTTGTGTCAGGATTAGAAATGGAGAGAGTGAGTGGTTTGAGGTAAAGGTGGGACTTCGTCAAGGATGCGTTATGTCACCCTGGCTGAAATTAATGGTAGTTTATTTAAATCATTCTCAGCATGTAAATGAAGATTTAAAGGTATTCCTTTCAACCTATTTTTACCTAAATATGAAAACATGATGGAATTTATAAGTATTAAGGCATTAAAGTCAAAAGATAAGAAAGAAAAAAATATACATATATACATACATAAAGTTAAGCATACAAGAAAATGGAGAATAATAGTCTGGATTTTTTATCTTTTACTGTACAGGCTACGGAGAACATTTTACCATGCAACAACGAGGTCCAATTTTGAAACTGCGTAAAAGCAGAAGAGGAGGTCAGCGTAAGCCACACAGTGGCAAATATCGTGCATCCGATTAATTACGTTAAATAAAGAAATCTGTCACACTGGCAAATAGGCGACATAGTAAGCTAATAATCTGCCGTCACGGTAGGGAAGGTGGCCAGCCCAGATTGTTTGGAACAAATACATAGTCACAAAAAGGAAAATTTTCTCACTAATATGGCACAAAACGATGGATTTATAGTTCTTATAACTGTGATATGGTTATGCAAACATTATTCAACAATGTTTTGTTATGTACCACTGAAAAGTCTTAGTGTACTCACTAACCACTTCACTCCGGCCCAAAATCTCGCGGGCAGCATTAGCTGCCAGACGCACGATGTTGCGTCATAATACTCGCATCATAAAAAATAGTCACCGCTTATATCGATCGTTCTCTCTTTCACCCGTGAATTTTGATAACAATAGAAAATGTGATGAAGCCAGTTTAGAGAGCATGTCAGTTACGCAGGGACAACTACAATAAATATAATCAAGACGCCGATATGGCAGCCTCGCGTATCCACTTGCTCCCCATGCCGCCTATGTAGGCGGCACCGTATGGAAGGGGCTAAACTCACCATTCCACAAAGTGGATGCAAGAAACCCATGGTAGGACAAACCGTGTCAGTTGTGGCAAGCTGCTGCAATTTTTTGGCCAATATTTGGATGCTCACTGGGCAACTGGGTTAGGGCATCATTACTTGCGACGGAGGTCGAGATCATGGTGATTCGAATCCTGCTCGGGGCGAGTTGAACTAAGGGCATGGTTCATTAAATTCCATGCTACAACGTCCACTGTAAGGGGCACCATCCTAGCCTCCTGATAGGTGGGGGGAGTCTGTGACCTTAAAACAAATCAATCAATCATTTGGGACACCTTCCTGCTTGACCAGGACCGTCGGGAACCGACACGACAAAGGCCATAGTGAGTCCCTGGAATCAAACTCATGACCATCTGTTCACGAGTTTGACACTGTGTTCACTGGGCTTCTGGCGACCCCATAGTGTACTAATGAAATTAACTGGTAATAAATAATGCCAGTGAAATAAAAACATGTCCGCCCATTTCATATTTACTTCCATCACATCAGAAAACAGGAAGATTTATTTATTCGTTCGTTTATCTCTTGTTTTTATTATTGGGATGCTTGCTCGCTGAACAAGTTAGACCATCATGACTTGTGGCAAATATCATGTGGAGGCTGTTCAAATCTTGCAAACAAGTTTGTGGTAACGGTATACTACATTAAATCGCCTATTTTGAAAAGGTACTCCATAGGAGTCACCATCCTAGCCTCCTCGGGGAGGGGAAGTTCATGAAGTTAAACGGAATCAATCATTATTATTAATCAATATTATCATAATCTACTTTATTTATTCAATTTTTTGTGACTACACATTTGGCCAAAACATAATTAAAGTACCTACAGACACAAATTCAATCCCAGAGAAGAAGTAAGCTCTACAGGCCTTACGCGCTGGCCAAAGCCACGGCGACATCAGCCTGAAACATCAACAGGAACGATAGGGGAACATAAGCAGCTCGGCACTACTTACCTTCTTGGATATGTCCGGGTCGCATGCCTTAGTCTAGGACCTGCACAGATCGACTGACACTAGTGCAGGCCGGCCCTACCCGTGGCGTGGCACCTCAAGGTTCTAAGATATGTGAGTCATCACAACAGGTAAAAAAACAACCCGAGATATGCGGAGATCAATATCACTGGCCGACAACCGTAGTCTGGTATTTGCGCAAGCTAGCATTACAGGCTACAGACTTTAAAGGAGTTATCCCTACTGGGCTATTTGTCCTCCAACCTTTAATTGGCAGTTATCGCCCGCTTCCAAAAAAAATTCCGATGTAATATCCCTCTGGTAAACTATTTTGTTTTCTCAACAAAAATACATAGAACGTCATTTGATATTCTGCTGGAGGAAAATAAATTTCCTCCAGCATATAAGATTCCTTCCCGAAAGCTCCAGGCTACAAATCTGCCCCAACAGTTGAAGGAAAAATAGCCCAGTGTGATGACGCCTTGATATGACGAACACATGTTACAGGTCTCGAGGCGAGACTCATTGCGGTCAACACTACACAACACTGTCCATGTTCTCAGATGCCTCTAACAATAATGACTGTTCTGGTCCGAGAACAATGCAGGTCAAGACTACAGGTCACACGTCATTGTCTGTGACATGTGCAACGGAGTCAACATGAGTTCGAAGGCGGCTTCTTTGAGGTTTGCTCCCCGGAGGTTGGCTTCCTGCAGGTCACTCCCGGAAAGGTTACAGTTCTGGTAAAACAAAGGAAAAAATATTCTATTACAAACAACCAAGAAATTTTTTTTATTACAAATTCTATCAAAAAGCGGTTTTGAAAGGAAATTAAGAGAGGAAGGGGAGGTGAATCAAGTAGAGAAGAAAAGGTCTTAGATGACGATGGAAGAGGAGGCAGTAAGGGGAAGGTGGGTAGAGTATTTTAGGGAGCTATTAAGTCTGGGGGAGGAGAGGGAGGGATTGGTGGTAGCCATGCCATGGGAGGCACCAAGAAAATGACAACAATGGGTGAGAAAAATGGAGGAAAAATAAGAAAAGAGGGAGTAATTGGTGAGGAACAGTGTGGGCTTAGGAAAGGTAGGGGTTGCATGGATCAGATTTCTGTAGCAAGACAGACATGTGAGAAAGTTTTAGCAAAAGGTAAGGATGTTTTTTTTGGGCTTTTATGGATTTTGAAAAGGCTTATGATAGGGTAGACAGGAAGGCACTGTGGGAGGTTTTGCAGATATACGGAACTGGGGGAAAGCTGTTAAGAGAGTAGTAGAGCCTGTGGTT